>NC_079291.1:2925000-3105000 GCF_023638135.1 Falco biarmicus | reverse complement strand
TCAGTAAAGAACAACACAGAAATCTATATGAAAAATTAAAGGAAGGAGTTGATCAAGGCTAGGCATTTTTTCTGTAGAGTTAATGATGTGTTTCCTGCTTCAGTGTCTCTTTATGAATAACACCAAAGTTTCTATGAATTCTGCTTCTTCCAGTCAGATAAGCTGATTGTTGAAAGAATGAAACTGTGTACTGGCTGAGTTTGGCTGAGGTTTCTGAAACAAGGACCCTTGTAGCTTTCAGAAAATCAGTGCTGTAGAGTCAGTGATTGGTTAAAGGGCGGGAATCATTAGATGTTCCAGAGATGAGATCCTCATGAGTCCATTAAGACCAGGAAATAAACAATAAAAATGTCTAATATAGGAAAAGCAATTCAGGAGTATGGCAATTCCAACATACGACTGAATCTGTACAGCCGTAATGCTAAAGCTGTGTCTTGTGTCCCTGTGGTGTCCTTTGGAGAAGAGTGGGGGGGAACATAAAACCCACCCAAGTCAGGGAATGGTGTAGAATTAAGGAAAATGTTCTGTCCTTGCCCAGTTTTAACTTCTGCTGTTTGTAATGGAAGTTGTTCACTTGCTCTTGGGATGATACTGAAGTATTAATTGAAGAATAATACCTAAATCTCTGATTGCTTTTAAATTTCTGGTTTATTTGGCTTTTGTCTTTGTCAGGTGTGCTGGTTCATTAAATAAATAAATATGTGTTATTCTAAGTCCTTTTTGAACGGTGTCATAAAATCACAGCATAATTGATGTGATTAACACATCAGGCTAGAAATTGACTTAATTGCCAAAACTGTGTGGTGCAGTTCCATGTAATATCATCTCTGTCCGTATATTGGGAAGATGTTGGGAACTGCAGAGATGGTTTTCGGGAATCTGCATTTTGGGCCTACCTTTTGGCTAATGACAATGTTAACACTTCTGTATTTCCACAGGCACAAGTTTCATTGTGCTAAGTATGTCTGACAAATCATCTACATCTTTATATTGAACTGCATTGCCTTTTCACAAAACTATCTATAATTCAGCCACTTCACTGAAAGCTGCACACAGGTGTTTGGTGCACTAAGGCCCTAAAATAATTCATGTCTATTAGTCTGACCCTTTTTAACACTAAAACAAAACTGTTTGTGTTGCTTTCTTCAAAAAGCTTTCAATATGATGAATCTCCAATAAAACCAAATGTGGCTTCTGATGATTTAAACTGATCTTTTAAAAGATAAATCAGATTCCGTGGTTAGCACTGTAATCATCTTGTCATGCTTAGTGTGATTATTCACCTTTTAAAAGTTTTTCAGGTTCTGCAGTCTTCTGCATGTTCCTGGAATGAAAGAATGGTATACATACCATGTAAAACAGACCGCTGGCTGAAGCTTTACATTTATGATTCCAAAACCCATAGGAAATTATATATTGGCTTCATGTTTAAGCCAAATGTACTTTAAAACAGAACAGGTCTTTCAAGACTTAATTTGATTTAGTTAAGGTTTCATTAGAAAATACTGGCAGTATGGCCCTGAATTTGCTAGGGAAATAGTTGTGTCATTATCTGCCATTGTGCTAATAAACAGTCGGAGTAAGTTAGGTATGTGCATTTGAGAGCTGCAGCTGTGGATATCTACCCTGTATTTTTAATTTGAAGTATATGCCTTAGTCTATATCGATCTGAATTTAACACCAAGTATTCAGTAAAGAAAATTATTTTTTAAAAATTACTTTGGAATAAAAAGGTTTCTTGTCTTGGGAGAAAATAGAGGAAAAAGATTGTAATTATTTTTGTGCATCAAACTCTTATCTGGTCTTGCAGTTGGGGGATATGATGGCTACTACAAGTGCATACATCTTAAAAGGCCTGAAATTTTATTTTTAAACTTCCTGCTTTGATTTGGACAGTGCCGAATGGCGAGAGTTTCTGCAAAATTGGATACACCCTGTTTTTATGTTAACAGAGCATAGGCAACAGCTGTAGTTAACATCTTACAAAATACGGTGCTAATAAATACAATTAGCATTATTTTAGTGGACATTTTTATGTTGCAGCGATCAGTGTAAGCTTTCATAGTGAAGTACAGTTAGTACATATGGTATTGCTACAGTACTAATTACATTTATTGCAATGGCTTTTGCTCTGTTTCAGCCGTGGTTTTGTGCGGTGGACTGTTTCATAGAGGCACGCTGATAAAATATATGCTATGAATGCAGCAGATTATATTAGAATAAATACATGTGGAAGTTGGTTATAGCTGTCTGAAGGCCTCTTAGTTATGAAATACATATCAGTGTTGGTCCCAAGGGTTTTGACAATAACTGTGGCAAGAGAATATATGTTCAAAAGAGTGTCTGTTCTATATGGAGCTTTCCAAATCTGTTGATACAAGCTCTGTCATGTACATTGCTTCTTAATTTTACCACTGTCACGTCTCAAGTGCTCAAAGGTTGCAAAAAAAAAAAAAAAAAGGGTCCCGTTGTGGTAGGTACTTCTGCAAACAAAAGAAGGCAGGGGTGTACAATCCAGCATGTTGCCCGAGCTACTTGTATAGCAGTGCTCATAGTGTTAGTCTTGCAATGAGAAATAGTGGGGTGATATCATCGCAGCAGCACCCCTGGGCTAAACAGCCATTCTGGAAAGTGGGACCAGTGAGCATGGGCATGGTCGGTGCGCAGCCTGGGAGGTATGGCTTTTTTGGAGGATGGAGCTTGTGTCTGTCTGGCATTGTGTGCTAGTCCAGTTGTATTCAAGCTTTGATGCAGAATTGCAAGAGGGTAGCCGATAAGGTTACCACACCATACGTGGTAGTTTATTACTTCTGCATAGGTTGCTGTGCTGTCCATGAAGCAGTTATCAAACCTGGGGCAGACATTTACTTTAGGTAAACCTAACCCTGAATTGGGAATAAGAGGAAGTACGTGAAGAAAAATGCTTCTCTGAGGTCTTCCTTAGGCCTGGTTTTCTGATTGATTGTTGGTTGGCATGTAGTGCCTCTCATGCTGGCTCCTGCTGGGGTGCTGCTGGTTCTTTTTAATTGCTGATATGGTTTGGGGCCAAAAGCGTTTCTTAAATTTTTAACGCTAGAAGACTTTACCTGTGGTAGAGTATAATAAGTGAAGACTAGGGCCACAATGGAGAAAGTGATATTAAAAATAGAAAAGTAATAAGATACTTTCTGTTCACACCAAATAAGATGTTCAAAGCTGGTCAAAGAGAATGCTGAAAGGAGAGGGAGTTCACCTTTACCTCACTGTCTGGAATGTCTTAACCTCGGAAGAGGTGATCCCTGATTGACAGGCTGGATGTGGTTTCCCCTAAAACAGCTGACCTGTCCTGCAGCTCAGCCCCTGACACCTGTGCCTCGTGGGCAGATGGCTTGGGGGTTCTATTTCTGTGAGTCTAGCTGGCAACAGGACCTGTGCCCAGCGGAGGTGACACGCTCACCCAGTTACAACTGTGGCAGGAGAGTGGGGAGATATGTAGGAATAAAGACTCACTTGGGTAAGAATCTCCCTGATGTGGAGAGGTGCCAGTGAGTAAAGAGCGTGTACAACGTGATGTGGGTAGTGGAGGGAGTTCAGTCCTTCATAAATGAAGGAGGCCATTAAGTAGAGCAGGTTTTCAGGGAGCTGGGACTGAAAATATGGAGGAAGAGGGGATAAAGAAGAAGGGGAAATGATGGGAGTTTAAAAGCAGGCCTGGAGAAGGACATTACTGGACGTAGGAAAGGCTCTGAGGGAGTAAGACTGTAAGAATTGGTGCAGAAGAAAGGATCTTCCCAGAGACAGGCATTGGTGTCAGAAAAGGGAATTGCTGGAATAGAAAGAAGTGGCGTGGGAAAGGTGGTTTCCTGCAAGCACGTTTTTCTTCCAGCTTCTGTGTAAAAAGATTACTGCACTTTCCTTAGAGATTTGTTTAGCAAATTTAAGTGATTATGGGAGAAACTGACAGTGTCTTTAAGGCAGAGTAGAGAGATTCATCGCTTTTACAGCTGTGTCTGGGAGACCCTCCATCTCCACTCCCATGACAGGAGGGGAAATATCATCTATTCAGGTTCTTCCTAATGGTGGGAGAGAGGACGGTCTGAACAGCCCACGCTTGATGTGGTGGTGGTTGATATTCAGGTGTGGTTGTGGGAAATGAAATGGTCGAGTCAGGCTGTAAGAAGAGTGTCCCAGGCTTGGTGTCTTTGAAGCTTCTGGCTGGAAGGCTGCACACTAGCCATTTGGATTCAAGATTGGAAGATACAATTCCTCTGTGAAATTGTATTTATACCATAAATATTATGGCAGAAACGGATTTCCTGAATTTTGTACTTCTGTTTCACATGCTTTCCTTTACCTTTGATAGAGATCTTTCTAGTTCTCTCGTATACCCCTGCTAGGCTTGATGATACCTCCTGTGGTCCATGTATATTGGTTTATAGTACTGCCAGGCCTGGCTCCATTCCCTGTGCCCCATATCTGCTCTCACAGCCTGCCAGTGCAGCTTGCTGCTATTTCCCACCTTGAAGTTTAGAACAGGGTTGGGAAGTGAGGAGAAATGGGTGCTGGAAGCCAGGTGTCCTAAGGAAAGCCCCACAAAAGTTGTTCTCGTGGCTGCATTGGGATTGGATATTCTCTCATGTCTCAAGGAGGGGCAAAAAAATGACTCCTTGGCACATTGTTATACTTCCAGATGAGGGGAAAACTTTGAATTAGTTGCCTTAGAAAGTTAACCACAGAAACATGGGGAAAAAAAAAAAAAAGGTGCAATATTTAAGAGAACCCACTGCTGAAATGTCTGGGAGTACACTTGTTTTCACATGCTTTAATTATTTCATGCTGTTCTTAAAACGTTCTTTGGGAGAAGTCGTCTGCTTTTTGTGTTGTAGTTTTTAATGCTTCAGCAGTCTGGTGTTCTTGGGATACTTGGTCATGAAAGCAGGCCTTCAGACAGGTCCTGTACTCAGTTTACTTCTGTATATATATATATGTGTATGTGTAGAAGTCTAATAGCTTAGCACCAAAAGCAGTAAGGTGGTAGATGATGGCAAAAATTATAGACCACTGCCCAAAGTAGTAGACCTGTTAAATCTACCAAAGATCAGTACAAACAGGAAGCTCAATGCCACTAAAAATGCAGTAAAAAAAAATAATCTTATACATATGGGCTATATATATGCCACTAAAATGTGGAAAAATATATAAGTAATACATATGCAAATATAATTATTTTTTCTTCAAGGTTATTTTTTTGAATAAATCCTCTTAAAAATAGTGCAGAAGATTCTGAATTGTAAAGTTTACTCTTTTTATTGCTCACAGACTTGTTAAGTGACAAGAAAGTTCTCTGTAGATGCCACTTGAGGGTAGTAGGTAAATAATTTTGGTCTAGATTTCTTTTTCTTAAGAATGTATGTAACATCTTATTTGTAGAGCACATCAGGAAGAGTGTGCAAACTCAAAGTGTCATGTATAGCTCTATGCTGCTGAATTATGCAGGTTGAAAGCTGAGATCAGTTTGTCTTTGTTTCAAAGCGCAGCAGCTGTGGTGGCCCTAAGCACATATCAGTTAGGTGAGATAGAGGTGTGACACCCAATGTTGTTGCAGAAGACATATTGTCAAAGGATTTTCTTTATGGTTTGTGAATTCCAGGCATGTGTATTATTAAAAAAAAACCACCCAAACCCTGGGGTTATGGTGGCAGCTTTTTATGGTAAGGGATTGTAGCTGATCAGTGTAGAAAACTGCAGTTTAGTCTGTGGCTTGTATATTTTTGGTTTGATAAATTAGTTGTTCTTCTTTGTGCGCTTGTTGTTGTTAGAGACACGGTTTGTACTAAACTTCTCTAGTGAATGCCAGTCACCAGCTTTGAAAGATTTTAGTGAGTGTTTGTTCACAACAAGCAAATGTGAATGATTTCTTCTTTTCTAGCATTTCTTCTTCCTACTCTATCACCGATGCGACTGCTCTCTCCAGTATTGAATAAACGGTCCCCTGTTAGAACAACTGACATCTGGAAGACTCTTCACAGTACTTCACATAGCAATGTTCTGACTCAGCCATTAGTTGTCAGAGCTCAAATCGGGGTCATCTCAAGAAATCTGTAATGCCTTTTACTTCTAGCAAGAGCTGGCCTGAAAATCTGCTTAATGTTGTCATTCAAAATTTACATGGTTTCATTAGGCTTATTAAAAGCAATGAAAAATGCAGCAGTACGTAACACTGATAAAGCCCTTTCACCTTGCTATTTCAAATCACGTTTATGGACGATGAATTTAGCTTCCCAGTAGCCCTGGGCAGAGGTATTATCTCCATTTTATGGACAAGAAAACTGAGTTAGATTCAATGACTTGTCCAAGGTCATATGTAAGACTGATAGTATTGGGGGGAAAAAAATGTCCAGGCTTCTGTCTTAATTGCATGATAATTTTTTGAATAAATTTAGTGTCTTAAAAAAGATGCATCTATGTCTTTGTCTTTAGGGTTTTAAAAATTATTTTGAGGATTAATTTAGCAGAAATTAATCAGTATTTCCCTCAGAAGCATGATTCTCACGACTGAGAATATTAAGAAGAATTCATACCCTTTTTTGTAGACTTCAGTTCACTGCTTCCTACAAAAACTTTGTTGTAGTCCACTTTGGCCCTGTTGTTCTCTGCCTTTGTGAAATAAAGCTGCCCTCATTATTTAGCATTCTTACATTTGCATATGTACAAGAGGGAACAGCTGCTTTCTGCAGGGATTTTGTGTACTCATTCATATTCCCACAGTGGTGGCCTTGTTCTGAAGCACACTGCTACCCTGTGGAAAAGCAGAATAATACATGGACGATATAGAAATGAGTCTGTTACTAAACATTTGGAAGTACAGCCAGAAAGGGAAAAATACAGCCACAGAGTTGCATTTTTAAATCTGAAGCCAGTGCTGTGTAATGGTGATGTACAAAAGTCTCTTCCTCGTATTGCTGCTGGAAAGTTACGGGGCAAAAATTCTTTCCAAAAGAAATTTCGCAGTCCTCTAAAGTTTTTGAAAAACAAATTTTATGTTATTACTAAGAATATTTTGTTTAAAAAAAATAATTGCTAGTGCTTATTTCTCATTTGAAGTTCGTCTTGGCCTAGATAATAAATAGCTGTTTCCATATCCATGGACAGATAATTATATGCCTCTATACTGATATCAGCTGGAGATTTCCAAGTTTGATTCAGATAACAGTTCAGTTCCCAAAGATTTGTGAATAGCTATGCAGTCACAGGAGTTTGGCCTTTCCTTTTTTTTTTTTTATAACACTTTTACTGTGTGTTTTCTAATACTTAAACTTAGATTTTAAAAATATATGAAATATTAAATGACAAAAATAGATTCATCCTCTCCATAAACTGAAGGACTTAGAATCCTTAATCCATCTTGGAGGTGAAGAGAACTAAAGCGCTAGCTAGAGGTGTAAGAACTCATTAAGGAATATAATTTGTTCACACTGTGTCAAAATGCAGCATCTTCGTGATTTTTGAGAACTTTGCTTTTCATTTCTTTAGAAAAAAGCAAATACATTCACTTTGCATTTGTCTTTAAAATTTTGAAGCATTTTAAAGTGACTTTGAGGAGAACTTTGAATCCAAGCGTATTCAATTTTATCGCAGAGCGTTAAGATGTGAGGCTGTGAAAACCTGTGCAGCTAGAATGGAAAGTGTTAGAATGTGATAGTCACAACTGGAGGACCCATTTCAAGTAATACAGTACAAATATGATTCTGAAGCATTTGCCTCCTTGATGGAATCTTTTTCTTGCTATTTAGCCACCTTTGGCTGTTGAACTTTTTGTTTTAATAGTAGCAGATAGTATTAAAATAGTTTCAAGAGGGATGAAAGCACTTACAGAACTATTAATATTTTGCTTGTGAATTTCTGAAGGAAAAAAAAAGAAGGTCATAGTTTGACCTGGAGACCTTGGCAGTGTCCTTTAAACAAGCATTAATCATACGTAGTGCATCAAATCATCATGTGCAAGATAACATTAGTGACCTCTCCAACTGAGAATAACAAATGACTCTTAATTTTCCTTTCTGTCCATGACAGTAGTGTTGACAACCTCTACGTATATTTTTTTGCCCTGTACCTAATCAACTGATCATTCGCAACACAAAATTTTCCTTGAAGTAAATCTTCTCACTCCTATTTTTGCATGATATGAACCTGTGTAGAGAACATGTAATAGATTAGTCATCATATGTGCACGTTTGTTTCTGTTGGGTTGTCTAAAAACAAAGTAGTTTCTGTGTCTTTTATGCTGATGAAATGACCTATTGAACAAGGGGAATTGGATTACATTGACTAGTTAAAATACGTAACATTTATAAAGCTGTGCTTCAAAATGTGGGAAAAAGTACAACGTGCTACAGCATTCTTGGGGAAAATGCATATTGCTTGAAACATTTTTGATAATGACATACGACGTTTAGTTGTATGAAAAACCTAAAATAATCCATGCATCTGCATCACCTGTGTGAAGGTTGCTTACAAGTCCTAAAGGGGGCATTACTAGTTGGAACTGGAATCGTGATGTGCTCCGAGATATGTCTATATGCAGTTAGAGAGTGAGAGTAAATATTTTAGAGCTAAACTGAAGACTTAATTGCCTGTCAGCTGCTGAAAAGGTTGTTAAACCAATTATAACCCTGTAATGCCTTAGCCTTTATTCTGCAGTGGCCAACGCTGCAGCTATGGGGTACTGGAGGATTCTACAGCATCAGTGTGTGTTAAAGGGTTAACAGACACCATAGGCAATATTTCATGACTGTTGTTGCCTTCACAGCAATTGCCTCGGGATTTCAGCATTCTGGCCTGTCATTCTTGCCCTTGCTCCGCTACCTGCAGTCTGATCGCTCCAGCTGGTTTCCTTCTTCTCCCAGTTTTGCAGCCTGGCCTTAAGCACGAGCAGTGGCTGCTTGGCTGAGCCGTGCAGAGACTGGCAGCTCGTTGGTGATCTTGATGCTCATTCAGACCTTCACTATGGATTTGGAGGCAGAAGCAGCGTGCCATTTGTTGGCACCTTGGGGTGCTGCAGATCAGAAGTCTGGCCTTGCTTATCTCTCACTGGTGGTGCCAACTGTTAGTCTGGCTCCCCAGACATTTTCTTGACTGAATTTCACTGAATGGCACTGGGACAGAGTTCACAAAGTCTAATGTATTTTAAGATATTGCTGCAGCTGCAGACTTTCTTGGTGACATTTGTTTACTCATTTGTTCTTTTTGGCACTTGTGTTATTTAGAGACCAAATTAGCAGCCTCTGCCACGAGTTGCTAAAACTGAATGGTTCATAGGAGAATGCATAAGAGTAGAGCAGGATATCAGATTAGGTCTCAGAAGACTGAGCACTCCAAAGTACTATGTAACATCTTTTTAAAAAGTCATAATGGGTGGCTAAATAAACTCTGTGGGTTTAAGCCATGTTGCTGAAAGCTTTCAGAAAACCCCTGAGTGGTGGTTTCAACCACCATCCACTGGTCTGTCAAGACATAAGTACAGTTGGGCTTTTTCAACCAGTCAGCTAGTAAAATTGTCAGTAGGGTAAAGTGAAACCCTCGTATTTGATCGTACAGGCAATGTCTAGGATACTCATCGTGTTCGCTTTGGTTGAAATAAGTGTCTTTGTCATGCTTCCTCTTTTCCTTGGTTGCTTGGGGTATTGCAAATTAGAGAAGATTAGATGCTCTTTCTGTAATCCAAATAAATATTGAAGCTACATTTGATCTGTAACATCATTGCTTTGCTGAAGTCCTCTGTGAGAGCTTTGCTATAGGTTTAAAATTCCTAAGACAGATCATACTCTTTTTTTAGAAAGATTTCTGTAATAATATTTGATGCAACAGCTTCTAGCTCAGTGAGCTTCGATTTATGAACATCTTGAACAACAGAAGAACGATTTATTAATCTGAGCCGCTATGCAATTTATAATCCTTCACATACCTACAAAATGCCTTTTTTCCTAATAGGCTTAAATTCTAGTGTGCTTTTTAACCAGTAAGATTCAGGTTTCTTAGTTTTTTGGTGGCTTGCCTCAAGGGAAGATCTAGAATTTTAGTTCCATAAGATTACTTCTACTCTGAATTTGAGTTTCTGGTTATCGAAAACTCTTACAGAAATTGTAGAGAAAATGCTTTATGTATTGCACCGTACTGTGTTGCAGGGTAACAGCTGTGCAACAATGTCATATCAACCTGAAAAGGGCACCACAAATGACAGACATGAAGTTCAGTATTTGCCTCCTAGTCTGTGTCACCACAGCTAGCTTCAGGTGATTAGTCAAGTCCCTGATTTTAGGAAGGTGGATTGTTTCCTAAGGTGAAAGAAAGAGAATCAGAAGATTGGTGTGTCTTTTTTTTCTTTTCTTTCTTTTTTTCTTGAAATGTGCTACCTTGTTTTATGCTACCTCTTCAAATGGTGTTGTTCAACAGTGACACCTTTCTGTGTTTAATAACCAAATGATAAACTTCAGGTTGTTCCACATTATAATAGATGTCTTCAGTCATGTTTATTGTGTTTTCAGACTGACAAGATCTCAACAGTGGAACAAACAGAACAAATCTCTGCTGATTTTTGCATTGTCCATCTACTTAAGATTGTGTTTTGTTAACCTAAATCCCTCTGGTGTTTGCTTTAATGGCTTTCAATGTTGAAGTTCATCACTGGCCCTTCAAACTAGTACTATAGGTTGTTTTTGTTGGTGTGTCATCCACCCCCCACCCCCATTTCAAATTATAAATGAAGCACATCAAGTTTGTGATGTATGCTGTGTCTATACCTGATGGCTAAGTCACTTCTGTACTCTGCTGGTTGTGTGTAAGTGCATTCCTGAATCTGGGTTGTATCTCTGGAGCCAGCTAGATGATTTAAGCTCTGTAGCCTAGTAATTAATGTATTGACCAAGCCGGTATGTTTCAGCTTCTGTTCTGAGTATCAGTTTCTCTGATTCATCTCTTAATGCTTGTTTTCTTTATTTAAACAGATCAACCAACCAACCCCCACCTTGGTCTGTTTATTGTTTTTTTAATGATGTCTTCCCATAGATCAAGAACTGCTGTTATGAAAATTTAAGCATTAAGCAGTTGTGCTATTCTAACACAGATTTAATTCTGTACGGAGATTAAAGTTGTTATGCCCTGTGCAGCTAATGTGGTATTGTGCTTCTCTAAATAAGTTACCAAGAACTTTAGAAGTGCTATGAAGTGGTTGATCATGCAAATTAACTTTTTAAGAGTTTCTATTGTATTTGTCCTTAGACTTGTACCTTTAAATTTTTTTTTCAGATTTATTCTTTTAAATTGCCAGTTTAGTTGCATAATCTGGATTTTGTGGTTGTATACAATGGAAAATTAAGCACAAATAGTTTCATAGATCTCAAAAATCGGTATGAATTTAGTGTGTAGCTGAGAGTGCTGTCTACGTTCATTCTTCTCAGTTGTTTACAAAATTATGCTTTGATTAATATTTGCCTCTTGTGGGGGTAGAAATCTAAAAATGGAGAAAAATCTTGAAGGGCCACGCCAATCTTTATTGTAAGATTCGGTTCAGAGCTACAGAGGTATATGTAGATGTAATTACATACTTTTGTTTCTATTGTAATTAAACAGTGTTGTTTTTTTCTTTCTCATTATAGACTTCACAGTGACCTTTTCGTGTAATCTTAATCTAGTGCTACTGCTTCAGCTCATTTCTTTGAATAAAGCATGCTAATTTACTTTTATTTGCACAGATGGATGTCTCATTTTTTCACTTAACAATATGCTACAACACTCTCACATTCTTTGCTATTTTTCCTATTTCTATAGAAATTTCTTGCTCAAAAAAAAATTTGTGTGACTTCATCTTTATAGTAATTTTTAACCTTATTAATCAAAAAAGGTGGAGGGTGCCCTTTGGGGCCATAAAATATGACAGTAGGTGCTGCCTCCAAGAAATAATGGAAAAGTGATAATATGTGTGAGGGGATCTTTCTGAGAGTATATGTAAACTTTTGATTTCTAAATGTTGCCTTCAGGCTTGGTAAGAAAAGCTCAGTGTTTGTAAAGATTATCCTGACAGCAATATGCTGGGTCAATTGTCAAGACATGTTTAGCATGGAGGGATGTATTAATCTGCTATAGCTACCATTGTAAGTGGTTGGAATAAATAGAGGGCTCAAGCAGATGAAGAGGGATTAACTGTGTAAATTGAGCAAACTCTTCAATCACTAAACCAGTGATTTTGCAAAGGATTAGTTTGCTTTTACAAATATTGATTACTGATTTGTTACTTGGAATGAAGATGATATAACTTGGGCAGTTGCTATGTGGTATGCTATGTGAAGTGTTACATCATTCATATTAATGGGATTGTCATAGGCATTACAGAAACTGACAGATTTATTATAGCAGTGCCGTTAGCATTGTCATAGTTGAGGTTGTGTCAGCATTTCCATTAAAAGTCCCATTTTCTTTTTTTTTGTGTTCATAGATTGACTTTAAAATTTGCTTCATTGAAATCTGGCAACACCAGTTTATAGCTTTAACACAATTATTATTTTTTTGCACTTTTTAAAGAGAACTGAAACAACACATTTTAAAATAGAAAATAATGTATATGATTTTTTTAAAAAAATCAGCATGTTTGAATTTTTTTTTTTTAGTGCAGCTTTTGAGTGATCCTGTGTGTGTTCAGTATTTTCATTAAGCCAGGTTTGTCGGAAGAGTGTATGTGTGTTAACCAGTTGCTATAAAGTTAAAGTAACTGTGGATTCTTTTGTATAAATGAGCTCTTCTACCTGTCTAAAGGCTTGTCTGGCTTTTTTCTGGGACTGCTAGTTATCTGATAAAGATTATCAAGTTTTTTACAAATCCCGTCCCACTTATATCCACAGAGCATAATATTATCACTAAATACTGTCCATAGAACAAGCAACACTACTCTGTTAGCAGGTCCAGTTAATTCATATACCTGTAAAGTTACAACTGGTTTAAATTTCAACAGTTGTATATTCGCTGGGCAGTTTGTCTTTCTGATCCTTAATTTAGATTTCTGTGCAGAGGTAGGCTTAAGGAAAATTCAGGTGTGGTGTGAGAATCAAGGGATGCAAGATGAGAGTTCACTGAGTTTGGAATTTTAAAAAATGCCCGTTTCTCTCGATGTGTTCTCTTGCTCCTCTTATACAGGTATCACAAACCTCAGTCATGGCTCTTCTGTTGATTCTCTTTTCCCAAATTGTGGCCCCTGTTGCAGAAGATGATGGTAACTCCGGTTTGTGAACTTCTAATCCCTTAACACTTTGGGATTTCCCATGGTGGATGCTGAAGATACAGCAACCTGTATGCATCTACCATAGGCATTTAGCAAGTCAATGTAAGTGATCCCATTTCACTTTTGGATTAAAATCCATAGATGATACTCAAATAAAAATAATTGTTGCTAACTGCAGATGAAAAATAGTATTTCAAATATTCATACTTGATACTAAAACCAGTAAGAACTGCATAGTCATCTGAGAAAGGTAAATCCTGTGGAAAAAGGAAATACATTCTGTAACTTGATAACACTTAGAAAGGTCATTGAAAAATTAAAGTGGACATTTTGAGTCACTAGATGTAATAAAATGGGACTGACATGAGAATTGGAGCCGTTGGCATGATCTCTTCTCCTTTATTCAGAGAATAACAGCTTCTGCCAGAGCTCTTGCTTGCATTTTCTCAAGTGTATGGCTTCTTCTGGAGACTTCAAATGGAAGTATTAGTGTGGTCATTCAGAAAACTTGGAGTTGATACTGGAAGGTGGTTCTTCCTGTCAGTCTCAGAAGGTGAATGACCACTGAAATTTAAATCTGGAAAGCTTTCAGGAAACACAAGATACTCTACTGGCTTTTTGCATTGTGCTCTGCTGGCTTCTTACAGTGTTTCCCTTGTTCTTTTACATTTGGTCCCATGCAGTTACAGTAAAACAGGAGGATTTTTTTATCTTTGTGGTAGCAACCTCCTTGTGAGAGGAGGTTTGAAAACAGTGATGTGTTTTTCCAACAATAAAACCTTTGGGTTTTTATTACCTCTTTCAGAGTACTTAGAAATAAAGTCACTGTGTTAGTTACTTTGGAGTTTTTTACCTTTAAGTTTTCTCATGGACTTGCACTGTAGCTTGGTTTTTATGAGTGCAATGTCATCACTGCAGGAGACTGTAATTCTACCAAAACTTCCTAATTCTACATGCTGAATGATATTTGATATGCATATTGTGTGCTGCAGTGGGAAAACTTGAAAGGCTCATGTGAGATTTTTTTCTTTTGTTTTTCTTTCTTCTGAAAAGGCTTGTCTTTGCATGCAGACTGTAGTGTACAGTCATACCTCCATCTTAATCCAAATTAGCTTTTGAATGCAGAGGAGCTTTGAGTGTGATAGTTCACTGATCACTGAGCACAGCTTTTTACTTAAATTATTATTAGTAGAAGAAATGTATCAAAAATGAGGCAATGAGGCAGAACGTTCAAGCCATTTTGTGCGTGCAGGAATACATAAAATGTGGAAAATGAAAACTGTAGTTGTGGATCTCTTCATTGAAATGTACAAGTGCCACTTTTAAAGATACAAGTCTGCTTTTAGCTGACCGTAGGAATTCTAATCTCTTCCTTTGTACAGATGAAAGATTTTTTTCAGCTCCAACCAGTAATGTTAAAATTTTTTTTGATCAAGGATATGAGCTGTTGGAACATTCAAAATGCTCAAAGGGTGTATGTGTGTTTTCCTTCAGAAGCTCAGCAGGCCAAGCCTTTGGCCAGGAGTCAGAACAGTTGGAACTTCACAGGCTACACAGCTAATCCGAGAGGGCTGCCACTTGGCATAAGTGACTTCCATATATGAAACATCATGCCATTTATGTTGGGTTATTCGTTGGGGGTTTGCTTTATTTCCCTGGATTTTTTTGATATTGCTCATTGTATTTCCAGTGTGTTAAGCTTCTGATGAGAGCAGTAGTTAAATTGTTTCCCTGCTCAAATATCCCTATCACAGATTGAAATTCACATTGGATGATTTTCCTGTTCAGCTAAATTTGGCACTTCTCAAGCTGTACTGTTTTGTTTGTCCTTTTTTTCCCTTTTTCTTTTTCTTTTCTTTTTATTTTAAAGGGGCCTTAAACTAGCTTCTGGAACTAGAAAAAAACAATTTAGTAAAGGAGGTATTCACAGTAGAGCTTACTTAGGAGACAGGGCAAAAAATTTGCGAAATGCTAAAATGAAGAGGAAGAAAATTTATATGCTTTTTGTTTAATGGAGGTGTGATTTGTGAAGAATCTAGCTTGCATGGTATTACCAAAATTTGGGTAAGAGTCACAAGAGTTCATGTGATTTAAGCTGTCATAGATCTATCAAAATGTTAAGTAATAAATACTTCAATTACTAGGATGTTGAAACTAAGAGAATATGTCCTACTAATTTTTAAATACAATTTGAAAGATCATTGTTCAGCTTTGCAAGAAATGACATTTGGCAGCTTTTCTGCCAAAGCATACTAAATACTTCTCATGTTCAGTTAAATAGTTGTCATTGCGTAGTCTCAGTTTAGACTTATTTGCTGAACAAAATGTGCATGTTGTCCAAAGATCGAATTTTAGACCCTTCAAAAGTACTAATTAAAAACATTATGACAAAATCAGGAAAGTAATAGGAAACTTCTAGTTCTGATTACCGTAAGTTTCTCTTAAGGTGTTCTGATATGTAGTTATTTCCAAGGGATTCTTATGCTTACCAGGTGGCTATTTAAAAATAGTAGTAAACTGCAGTGTACAATTGTATTGTAGTATTACCTTTTCCAGATGTTTTAAATGTAAAGCTGAAAATTGTTTTTTTCACCTGGACATATTAAATGCTAGCTTTTAACTTGCTGTTTGATAAACCTATAGGACTTTCTTCCTATCAGTCATCTGGGATTACAGGAATCATGATGTGGTTAAAGATGCTATCCATATGCAATTTGACATTATGTTGGTCATACTCCAGCTGTAGACTCTTTATTCCTGGCCTTTTAATTTTCTCTTATTAGCTAACAGCACCTTCTGTGCTTCAGCTATCGTATAGATATTCTGAATCTTTACTTAGGGTTTCTAATCAAAATTGGATGTGTGTGTTTGTCTGTGAGACAATGCTGGGAAACTTCAGCTTGCCTACATAATTTCATGAGAATTTCCAGTACCTCTAATTGATCCATGATGGTCTGTTTTGACTTGCTTCTATCTGCAATGCAGAGGCATTGTTTTTATCTCTGTGTTTTCCTGCATATTTTAATTCTCATTACAAAGTAGGAAGCTCAGCTTCTTGTTGCATAGGCAAAATTGTATTGTCAGTCTCTACAACTGGTACTCTTCTCTGTTAGCTGTAGTGTGGGCCTCCGGGTGATTGAAACCTTTTTGTCTGGCGCTGGAGTGATTGATTAAACTTTAATGACCTTTGGAGGGATTTAAGCAAAACTTTTACATTTCTGTGCCTTATATTGCAGGGGTGTGAGCGGTAGACCTTGCACAAGAGACCTTTTCTTTGCTGCTGTATCTTCTTTCTGTCTTCTTGTGTCAGAATCTTCGAGAAACAGCCAAGGCAGGAGGGCTGCTCCTGTGAAGCATGCGTTGGCCCCTTTTATAACCCTGGGGGATAGTGCTTGCTTGCAGCAGAAAACAGTATCCCCCCTCCCCCCCTTTTTTGCCATGTGCTGTGGGTGTCATTTGTGAAATTTTAATAATTACCTATGTGATAATCAAATCTGGATCAAGGAGTGAACGTGAATTCCTCTTTACATGAAGGTGCTGTACAAAATGTAACAGTGGGTGTTTTAGAACCAGTTTGAAAGCCAGCGAAAGAATTCTTAAGTCCAGGACAATATGGGTTTATAAATTCAAAGTTAAGTTTGGATGAGGAGCATGTGGTCCAGCATAATTCCATTAAGCTGAGGATCCTGGTGAATGGAGTCTGGCTGGCTGACTCCAATAATTTATTTAAAAAAAAAAAAAAAAGTCTTTGTCAAATCAAATATGTTACAACTACTAAAGAAACTTTGCTCAGAAAACAGATGAAGACTGAGAAGCCATGGATGTAAGATTTTTTGAAAAATTTAAAATATCTAAATACACAGTTATTTCATTAGGGGCTAAATGGAAATGACAAAGAAGCAGTTCTCAAGTATGCTGCTTAAAAGAACCAAATATTTCTGTAAAGAATCTGTTGCAGTGGTTTTTAGGCTGTCTGGCCCACTGTCTTCTCCTGAGCTTGCAGGAAGGGAAGGAGGAGAAATGCTGGTACTGCTTGCCTTCCAAGGAAGGAGTCAAGAAGAAATACTCGAGGGTGTGGTATCAGCATTTGTAACCCAAGCTGCATCGCCCAAATTAGAAAGAATTAAAACGAGAAACAGATGACACTGCTTTAAGTATTCTTTAATAAAATACACTGCTGGCTCTTCTTAGAGGCAAGTTATTCCCTACAAATTATTGAAACCCATTGGAAGACACAGTGGTGATGGGGATGGCTCCAGGGCAAAACTTCACAGGCTAGGCGGTCTTTGGAACAAGTGCTCTGAAGATCAAAATGCTAACTTTTCTTGAACCAGTGTTTCCAAAGCTAAACAATTTTGTTATATTTATTCTCCTGAATGAAATGCCTTTTCTTTAGCATTTATCTTTTGATTCTTGCGTGTTAAATTAATTCAGAGCTATTAGGCTACTACATTTGCAAGGTACTGAAGTAGTCTTTGTGAAAGTATTCAAGACAGTTAATGAAGCTAATGAGATTTTATGTGATCTTCCTACTGATAACTTTTCACTAATCAGAAGACTCTAGGAAATGGTTTTTTTCAAATTCAGTATACATTAATCTTTAATAACAAAAAAAGCAGGGAGAAGGTATGCATATGAAAGTAAAACACCTCCTCTCTAGCCTAGATTCACAGTGCTTGTGCAACAGATGTGACCCCAATGTATTGCTACGTACAGATTCAAAGATAATTGAATCCCTCTGTAGTAGCTATTAAAGATGTGTAAACGCTATATTTCCAGATCAAAATGAAATGAAGAGATACGAAGAATTTTGGGAGAAGTGTATGAGAATGGGGGTGGGAGGGAAGAAAAGAAGACGAAAATACTTTTTGTGTTGCCAAAAATAATGCCTGCTACTTTGCTGAACTTTAACAGAAATATTTTCAGAAAATCTGTGCCATTTTACAATTGCAGCCTGGGACATATAAAAGTGCTGAGCCTGAAGACACCCCCCCCATTTTCTGCATTTTAAAGAATATTATTTAAATACTTAAATTTTAGAGAAACATCCAGTTTCATATCGGATACAAGATACACTTCCATATTGCCAGTGTTTTTCCCTCTGTTTTCTAGCTGATGTCAAAGTTTTTACTAACAATAATTCAAATATGTAAAAATTTTGTTTCTTTTTTTGCATAAATGGGTGTTCAGTAAGTAAAAAGGAGGCTGGAAAAAATTTCAATAATTGTGGTTTTGTTTGGTGGGGTTTTTTTTAGTGTGTGTGTGGGTTTTTTTTTTGTTTTGTTTTGTTTTTTTATGGAAGATTAAGAAATGGCAGTTGCTGTTTTTTTTTCATATAATCAGATTGATGTATTTTGTCCTGGCAGTTTTCTTTTACAAGGACTGAAGAACAGTGAATTATTCTTATTTGAACAAGAAATCTTTACTATTATAATAGTCAAGCCTGTGGTCCTCTACTAGGAAAGCAAGCTGTAATCAACCACTTAGCTGTTACTGAATTACACTTATCTCCACTTCGCCTGTTTAACTTCCCATAAGCATGCTAAGCACCTCTTTAGAATGCATTGACCTCTAATTATTTCTTGCTTTATGTATCCCTTAGCCCACATTGAAGAAATAAAAAATATTCCTATTGGTACACAGTGCAGAATAATACAACCTGGTTTTGTTTTATTTATTTTGTATACAGAATGAAATTTTAACACCTTTGGGTCCTCCAAAAATCAACATGCCATGCATAATGATTGAATTTCATGCTTTATCATGTGAAGCAACACTGATGAAACTGTTTCTAAGTAATGGGCTAAATTTACTACTGCAGTAGGGTGCAAAATTGCACATGCAGGCTTTTGACTGTCTGATTACCAAGTTGCAAAAATTGTAGCCGTGCCATAAGCTGTATCTGAGGTCTTTCTGAAGTCACAAGATGCACTGGATTTGTGCAGTGGAACCTGTACATTAATACACCTACGTTAATAATGTTGATGTTTTCCTGAAGTCAAAGCATGACTGGTGGAAAAACTGGCTTTATGCTTGAGTGAGAGCATTTCACTTTCTTTTCACTGGAGGAATTTTTAGCCTGGCAGCAATAGCATTATAATAACTGCCAGCTGCTCACTTGGCACAAATGTGCCTAGAACCAAGAGGAAGAGCCTGGTGCATTATATGTGTAATTTACTTTTCTCTAAAACTTGAAGGTTTAGACCTCATAAATATTTTGATCTGGTCTTTGATGGCCTTTGTACGTATCAGTCTGGGAATATGCACGCGGAGCATAGCTTGCAGGTTTTAGTTTGGAGTACATTGAAGTAATTCCCACCACGATAAGAAGAGGAATTATTCTGGGAGATTCATCTGTGAGTGGGTGGTCAAGAAAGAAGGAAAACCTTTAATGTTAAGCAGATGATCTCATTTTATACTGTATATTGGGGGTGCAAGATAATAATCTCCCCAAATATTGGATAGTATTGATCTGATTTTCACATCAAAGAAAATAAGGTTCAAGACATTATTTATGAGGTAGAAAGTCAGGAATGGAAAGGAGCCTTTTTTTGTATCCTCCACTTTGTGCTTGCCCACCACTGTCAGGGCAATGATACAGCACAAGTTAGGTCTGGAAGGGTATGCAGGAGCGATCGTACCTTTCCCCACCTGTAAACTTGCACAGCTACAAGCCACAGAACACTTCTTGACTCACAGTGGTACTTTACTTTTTGGTGTTGAAAATTTATTTAAAATTGACTTCAGAAATTACAGTGTACCAAAGGAGAAACCAGGGAAGACTATGGGTCTTTATAATATATTTATTTCCAAATCCTTGAGACCTATCTGGAAACAGCCCATACAGGGGTAGGAAGACATATAGTGATCTCTGCTTGTCAGATTTTGGGAAAGAAATTTTGCTCTGAACTGGTAGTCAGCTTGACCGTAAGTATCTGAGCAACAAACACTGAGACACTCAGGAAAGTTAATACCAGTAGGTGCTATCTTGCATCTCTGCATTTCATTTGTTATAGTGGACAATCTCCAGTGAAGTTAGAGGAAACTGAAATTCAGGCCATTGCACCTGCATCCATTGGGGAAGGGAAAAAATTTCCTTATCATGATGTCCTGGGGCGTGCAAGGAGTATAATATTTGGGAATTCAGAGCTCTAAACTATAAAGGAGCATGTGACTCAAAGCATGTTGTTTTATTTGCTTCATAGTTCTTTGTTTAAAAAAAAAAAAAAAGTAATGCCTTTTTTCTTGGCAGTCTTTCTCGGTGTTAAATAGATATTTTTTTGCTTTTTTTTTTATGGAGGGAGCTGTCTTACTCAAAGTCCCATTCGCTAGTCAACTAATGAGCCTCCGATCTCAGCTGTTAGTGCAATGTAAACAAATGCTGCTTTACTATAACAAAAGTGCAGCTTTACTGATACTTTTTTTAGGAGATTTGTGTCAAGCCTGATCTATTTCAAATGAATGGGCAAGCAACACTTTGATTGAAATCAACTGCAAAAACCAACCTCCTATGCAAATTCCAGACTTTCAGTTGAGAGTTCCCACAGCTAGGGATTGCAGTTCACTCTAAATCCTGTTTGAGATGTGGACAAGAGGGTAAAGCAATGGAAAAAAATGGAAGAAAGGTAGAAAGGAAACACAGTTTAGGTGCCTTCCATGCTGACTAGGCAGTAGCTGTAAACAAGAAGTCATTCTCTCTTCTTTCATCTCTCCATTGTTTTTATAGCAGCACAGGGGTAGGAGTATATCTGCATTTGTGCTGCCTTCCTGCCACATATGCACAACACCTGGGAATAATGTGAATCTGCGAGGAGGTAGTTCTTTCTATTTCCTTTATACTTTTTGTACTACTTAGTCTCTCTCCCCTTCCTTCTGGAGGTACAGGGCAATGAAAGAAGGTATTTAGCCAGATTTATGCTTTTTCTTTCATGTACAGCTGATGTGTCTTGGGATATTACAATTAAGTCTGTTTCTCCTGCCCTTCTATCATATTTTTTGGTTCCCAGGCTTCTCTGACAGAAGGATGATAATATGTGTGTGATCTGTTTCTGTTTCAACTGCTTACAAATTGTGAGTGGCAGTGGGGCTGACCAGCCGCTGCTTGTTTCATGGAGTAACAGCCTCATGCTTTGAGGAACAGAAAAAGAAACTGGCATCTCTACAGGTTGAGGGTGGGAGGAGGACTTCCTTCTGCAGTGTCACCAGAAGAGTGGGAAAACTACCTTTTTTCATGAAGGTTCTTTTCCTTGCAAGCTTTCAGTGCCCTATGCAAAATAAATGTAGTCTCAGAAAAAGCTGTAGTCAAATTTATCTGGACTTGTCTCGGCAGAAGTAGCAAAACTGAGAGTAGGGTTTTGACTCCGAATTAGTCAATTCAGATGAGCTTCTACCTACAGACACAATAAGATGAAGGACACCCCCAAGTATGTGTTTCTCTGGTACTGTGTGTCCCATTTGATTTCGCTGCTCACTAAATGTTCACTTGCCAAGCTGCCTCATCAAAACCCAGACTGACACCAACGATAATGTATACAATTAGATCCAAACAGTGGTTGAAATTCTTAAAATAAAAAATTTAAAGAGTGAACTGGTTTTGTTTATTTGTTTAATTAGGTTGTATGTCTTCCACATCTGTGGGGATGCAGTGTTCTAAAATGAGCCCTACTGGAAGAGGCAAAGCTGTAAGTGTTGCACACTGATGCCTCCCAATGACCAATATAAAGCAGCACACTATGTATATTTGTAAAACTCTACACCTCCCCCACTCCTAGTATCATCATTAGGTCATGTTGTTAAGTAACAAACTTCCCACATACCAGCCAGCGAGTGTCTTTGTTTTCTGATTGCATAATGTCAAGCAAGGGGACAGCTGCATCATTTTGTAACGCACGTACGTGGAGCCACAAATCTTGTATCTTTAATACAGTAGTAAAAATTCCATAGAAGCTGAAATAACAACCTAGTGTACTCCTGATCTTTAAAAATAATATTAATAAAAAAGAACCTCAGTGGAAGTGTCAATGTATATAAAATTCTGTCTACTACCTTATGGTATCCAACAAAATCTTTTTTTTTGTCTAAAAAGCCAGCTGTATTTACAGAATGCAGACTCATTTTGACTGTTGTCATACTTTAAAAAATAACATTCCCTGTGTGTTCCTGTCTTTTTCTTGTTGCTTCCCTTCCACTACCGTATTTAAGTCTACCATAAACCAACTAATTTGTGGACACTGATTAAAAAAATTTCTATTTTAAGTGACAACCTAAAAATCCAGGAAGTTGGCATCACCTTCCAGAGATAGTGTTCTTTGTTCAGGGTCAGACAATTGATCTTTAACCCACACTGCATATTTTAAAGTGTGTGGTTTGTGTTGTGGGTTTTTTTGTTTGTTTTTTTTTTTTTTTTTTTAGCACAGGCGTTGTCTGCTGATATCAGTCCTTTTTTGTATCTTTGTATTGGTAGAACTTAATGAAATTACATATTTTTTGATGAATAATTGTTGCTTTGTAAACTTGCCATCTACCTACAGTGGCTTTTATGAATATTTGATGATAATAAGCAGTAGGAACTTCACTGTGATGCTCACATGCACTTAACAAAAAACCCAGGAGCAGAGGATATAGCTTTTGTTTTGCTTTTTTGCTTGTTGTAAAGAGTATGACTTTTATATACATGTTAATAGTTAGACATATCTAATATTTTCCTGTTGTTAATACTAGGACTTCCATTTAAACAGTTCTGTTGTTTTAGGAGTGAAAAGATGCAGAATGGAAAACGTAGTTTTTAACATCTAGACTTCTATTTGAAGTTGAGGCAGGGCCAGCTGGTCAGTCTCATGCTCCTAGCTATGAGTTAGCAGCTGAGAAAACGGAAATAATACAGTGGAACATACTCAGTATTTTCCAGATGCAGCCATGTTCTACAAAACATGTGGATCAATAATTTTGTAAATTTCTGTGCAGTGTCTTTGGTTTATCCAGTATCGCCTTATCGATCCTATAGACAATACTTTTGTGGCATATTGCAAATTCAGCAATGTCTGTCAAAAGCAGGGATCACCTCTTATTATCTCTTCATCTGGTTTGGTTTCTTTTGGTAGACAATGTAATAGGGGATCATCACCTTGTATGTTGTTTCAGGATGGTTTTTGTATGAAGCTGGTATTGAAAACTGTATTCTTGATTGGCGTTGCGTTGTGATACTTGATTTTGTTTGCACATTTGAAAAATTACTGCTTTCATTATCCTACTTGCTTTACAGAACACGTTCAGAACACAAATGAATGTTTTCTAAGTTGCCATAGCTTTGTTTAATTATATATTTTTCCTTCTGAGACTTGCAGGGCCTGCTATACAGCTACGTTTTTCCTTACTGAAGTGGTGAGGACAGCAGTAACAGCTCTGACATTTATAATTGGAGGGTTTGTGTACATAAAATAATCTGGCATAGTAGTTACTAGAATTGTTTTTTCCAGTAGCTCCTGCATATTGACAATGTAAAATCTGTAAGTTTATTAACACTACTACAGCATTTTTCTTCAAAAGTGGTGCTTTACAGAATTTATTTTTCTTTCAGGGAATCAGTTTCCTCCTATTGCAGCTCAGGATCTTCAGTTTGTTCTGAAGGCTGGATACCTGGAAAAACGCAGAAAAGGTAAGTCTCAACAATCTTTATGAAAATAGTGCATATTTTGTATCTGGGAAGTCCATGTGTCAGTATTTGATATTATACACGCAGATGACTTTAAACAGGAGCGATAGGTAAAATTAAATAGAAGCCGAAATGTTGAAGCATTGCTATGCAAAAGCAGCACAGCACATAATTGCTCCTGTAGTATGAAAAGAAAATCTTATTTCTTTATTGACTAACAAAATCATGCTATGAAAGTCCACTGTCAGCCATAATTCAGAGACTTTCAGATATTTTTGAAGAAAACATTAGGAACGTATGTAAAAGTACCATATGTTGACTTCATGTTTCACTGAGCATCAAGATTTATTTTCCTTCAAGAGGCCAAATATTGATCTCAGCTTTGGTTCAGTCAATATTTACCTTGATTCAATAAATCTTACATTGTCACTTTAATACCCACTTAATGCTGCAATAACTCTAGGAAATATTTAGGAAGTTGTTCATTATTTCCTTATATTTAATGTTACACATGACTTCTCTCCGTATATGATTTCAAATTCTCATTTCTTTTCTTACCACCAATTTTTATTCTTTCATTTCTAATTTCATTCCCAGTGCCATACATTTCTCTTCTTCATATCCAGATTTTCTTTCATTTCCTTAGTACCTTTCCTACCTCTTCCTCCCTCTTACCTCACCCATGAAAAGAAGTAACATATTTGTGTTTAATAATGACATAAAGTGATATAACACAAATCATATTAATTGCAGATCACAGTTTTCTTGGCTTTGAATGGCAGAAACGTTGGTGTGCTATCAGTAAGACGGTCTTCTATTATTATGGAAGTGACAAAGGTAATTATAATAATGATGATAAACTATAAAAATAATCTTTTAATGCACAAAAGAATATGAAAGCTTTAGTGGAATTGGAAACTGTGAATCTAAGGTAATTTTAAGAAAATAGGTGAAAATTTCAAGAGGTTAGTTTGTTCTTAAACAGTGCTGTGAATTTTAAAAATGAGTAAATATTCTTCAGAATCTGTAAGTGATGTGCTCATTTTCTAAAGCAGGGAAACTGAGCAAAAAGATTAAGTTACTTGTAAAGCTACTTTGTGTGCCAATAACAGCGAGAGCTATTTGATTTGATAGTATGCTGGTAGTTGATTTACTGGACAGAAAATATTCTTTCTGTCCAAATAGAATTTTAATTTTAAAACACCCTCTAGCAATTATACCTTCCGAATTCTTTAAGGATGGTTCTATCCAGGAAAATTTTAGTTCCAAAACTGCATAGTAGAGCTCTGTGTTTCTTTCTAAATAGCTTATGTTTTGAAAAAGCTAGAAAGACGTAATATATTTAATTAAAAGCTAGTCATGGAGACTGAAACCAGCTTCTGAAGGTGACTTTTAACTTTTAATAGCCAGTTTAAAGAGAAGCTGGCATAAATGTTGGGATATCGCTTTGAATTTTTAAAATTGACAGTCAAATAAAATATCCTTTAAATTGTGTGCCAAGTGTATTTGATGTTTAAGGGTAAAACAAGTGATATAAAGATATGTCTGAGCAACTTTAGAAAGTGTAATTATGTCTCCCCCCACCCCCAAATACTTATTTCTGGGCAGACTTTACATTGAAGGTTTTTTTTCCTTCTGCTTATGTTTGGGTGACTTTACTTGAGGTTAGTGCAGGTGGTTATTTTGTGTTGTTTTATTCAAAGACTAATTTAATTTGATCCAGTTTGTTTCATTCCTCAATTTGCTGACCTATTTAAACTCATTCTTTCTTTAATTCCAAAGAAATAAGGGTCTAATTCTAAGTCCAGTTTTCATCTTGCTACAGTTTCCCATGATAGTTCCTGTTTCCAGACTATTGTTAGCTTATCTGCTAAATGTTCCCTTTTCTTCTTTACTCTTTCTTTGGGATTTATGGATTGATTAAGCTTCAAAAGCGTAAACAATCTTTATTGAAAAATTTTGCGGAGGTGTGACTTAACACTGATTTGTCAGTAATGATTTATTTCTTTATCTGGAAAAGTATCGTGTGCTGTTTGTTTTTATATAGTTATATGTTACCCAGTACTTAAAAAATGGCAAATATTTTAATCAGTTTTGCTAGTTCTTAAAGATTGTTATGAGTTTTTAAATCTTTGTCTTTTCCTCTGCTAGTTTTTGGAGGAAGAAAAGAAAAAGCTTGATAATTTTACTCTTTTTTCTTTTCTTTTTTCTTTTTTTTTTTTTCTTTCTCCTTTGTGTCTATGCTAATCATTATTTATGCTTTCTAGCATATGGTTTTTGGATTGAGGCAGGAAATTGCCCACCTGCCCTTTCCCACTTTTTTTTTTTTTTTTTTTTTTTCTTTTCTTTCTTTTGTAACAACCTGACTATCAAGGCTGTGTTGTAACTTCTAATACCAGTGCTGAAAGTTGATACATGGAAACTTGTTCCCTAGCACTTGGCAGGTTGGTGTCATGTTAGGAATTGCCTGTGATATACTGTGGGATCTCTTTTCTTTATGGATCTATACACAGATGCTTTGGCTTATATATTTATAGGTTTTGTAGGCTGCAGATTTTTTGGGGGAGATCTTCCTAACTGTAACCTAATGTGGGAGAGGCACACAGTCCATGGGAATTGTGTGGGCTGGACTCCAAACAGTAGCTCGTGGAGGAAGCAAAAAAATCAGATGGACGAATTTCTGCCCTACTTCCATGTGACTGGTGCTGTTAGTGTAGAAAAACTCCTGCAGCATGGTGGAATCGTTTCGTCTTGCAGATCTGAGATGACCAACAGTCATTCCAGAAGCTGCCATTGAAGAAGAAAGCTTTTTTCTAGACTGATCGGAGGTACTTTTTTCAGCCCTCTGATGCCATAATACATAAAGTTGCCTGTTCCAGTGCAGAAGCCAGTTGCCATCGCTGTGTGGAAACTAGATACTGGCGACTGCTGTAGGTCCATGGCAAACTAGTTTGCTGCTGAAACCGGTGGTTGTGAATGTATGTGCTGGTGTTTATCATGCTGTTTAACTGCAGGCTGCATGTCAGCATGGACGACTTGTGCGATGAGACAGTCCTGAGGAGACGTGGCATTTAGTCACTGGAAGAACCTGAAACTGTTTTCACTCCCACTGTTGCAGCCAGCAGTGGTACCTGCTGTAGTATGCTGTTGTGTTGGGGCCCTTCTTCTTTTGCTGTGACCCTTGATGCTGATAACTTGGACCACATGGAAAATCAGTATGTGTTCTTCCAGCCTGCAGGACGGTGGTGAAGTGTGCATTTGCGTGGCTTTGTGCAAATTGCTGCCAACTCCTGAACTGTGGGGATGGCATCTGTCTAAATGATGCCGGTCTGCCCTGGCCTGTGCAGTGTCTGCAGATGTTTTGTATCAGCTGGGCCCTCGGTTCTAACAGGTTCCAGGGCTGATTCACACAACAGGAAAATTCCCCCTCGTTGACGTGAGCCTGGTTTGAAGAGAGATGAGGATTCAGTATGTGCTCAGTCCTGCTGCCCACGTCACTTTTAACGGGTAATGTAGTGCTCGTGCCTGTGTATTGTGGGATGTAAGGCAGAGAGGCAGCAGGAATTTCTGGGTCCTGCTTGGCTTGTTTTGCATTGCGTATATGTTTAAAACTGGACACCTTGGTGAATGATCTGTGAAGGTTATTTTGTGTCTTGCGCAGTGTCTATTCTGTTGGCCAGGGTTTGATTTTCATGCTTAAGTATCAGTGTAAATGTAACTGAGTGCTAAATGTGAGGCTATAGGATGCCTTTTTATTAGGTTGTGTAGGTTTGTTGTTTCCAAAACACTTTTAATTCTTCTTTCTGCTTTTTACACGGGGAAAGCAAGAAGTGTGGAAGTGTTTAAAGTTCACAAAAACATGTAAGGAAAAGTTTCAGAATCATTTATTAAGACTGAATGATGAAAAATATGAGACCTAATCCAGGAGAATATAGTACAAGCTAAAGCCTGTAAAAATACAGTAAATGACTGTGTGTTTGTGTGTGTGCTCATCTAAGAAACTACAAGCATTCTTTTAACAGTTGTGATGCCTGCAGGCTAATGATTGTCTTGTTTCCTCCTCTATTTTCTCATACATTTGGTGAGCATTGGATAGTGAAACAATGTTATTTATCCCTGCAATATAGACAGGTCTAAGTGAATCACCAACGTTTTTTCTTTCACTGATCGATGATATATGGAGTAGATGGAGGAACAAGGCTTAAAGGTTTGACCTAATTATGTGTCAGAAATAGGTATCGCAGGAAGCACATGTGTATTTGTGCTTGTGCTGCAGTACCTGTTGCCAGCATGTGGCCCACAACATTGCAGAGAAGCATGTTCAAATGTCAGAGCTGGCTTGGATTTCCAGAAGCTTGCCTGGTCGTCCTTTTCAGTCTTTCCTTCCATAAACCTTTTCTAGACCTTCCCTTTTCTTTGCTTCCATGCAATTGCATCCTGACTTGGGCACCCTGTTTGCATATCGTTTTTCTATATGATCTCTGGCAGTTCCTCTACTAAGGCAGCTAGGTGGTACGGCTAACCTTTCAGACCTCAAAGTGCATGTGAAGAAGGAAAGTTAATTTGTTGCTTTATAAATGAATGAATTAGTGGCTTCATTACTTCTTCCTCACTAGGCCACGATGTTATATGCCCTTCTGTCTCAGCAAACTGGAGAGATCAGCTAAATGTTTAGCAAGACAGTAATTGATAACATCATGGTAATTTTCCTCTCTGTTAATGGGCACTAAAAATTTATTTTCATTTTTATAACTTGAAAATGGTATCTGCCTGCCTGCCAGTAATACGATGTTGAAGAGGAGGATAATTCAGAGGCTTTTAGACAACTCTTGAGTGGTTTTTTTCCCAATTATTATTTTTTATTTTTAAAATGGATTTCTCTGAATAGTAAGATAGTGGTGGCCAGGCCAATGGATGGACTACATCTCTTTGTGCAAAAGAGAGGTTTTGTTTTATTTTGTGTCTTGGTTTTTTGAAGAACTTGGTGAGTGAACAATATTAAGGGAGAGGGAAACCTAATTAGAGCTGTATTTGAAAATCTGTCCTAGTGACTTACCTACCAGGCTACTGGAATTTCTGCCACATGCTAAGGTTGCAAATTTCTCCTTCTAGGAGTGACGAAAGATATACAAACCCAATGGAAAGCTGTTGGAAGTATCTTTTTGCTTTTAGTTACAGACCTCCTTCTCTTAGTCTTCCTTCTCTGAACAACCACATAGGAAAGGCAAAAATCCTGGTTTAGTTCAGACTTCACTTTTGACAGAGTCCATAATTGAAATCTGCAGGAATTGTGAATGTTCAGAAGGACTTTGTTGTAGCAGGGTGATGGCAATCAAAGGCATCTATCTAATGAGTACTGAATCTTCTGCTATGAGAATGTTAAATTCAGACTTCGAGAGGCACGCTTGCCATTAATAGTACGTTATTTAGAAAATAATGATTGAGCAAAAGCAAACTGAATATAAACAACTGGTGCTCTAAATAAGGTGTTTCAATCATTGCTTCTATTCCTTCATTTTTTTAAATTTAGATTTCTCAGAGGACTAGATTAAAGGAAAGGGAAAAACAAAATCAGTTGTATTTCAGATCTGCTGTCTGAAAGGGAAGAACTCCTATTGACGTGTTTGGAAAGGACTGTTCCAAAAGCTGGAAAAAGAATTACCATTTTGGAGATACTGGCACTTACTATTTTTAGAAAGCTGACATCCTGCGTATGGAAAAGTATGTGAAACTACGTTTTAGCATGAAGGCTTGTAAACCATAAGATCTTACAGGCTCTTAATTTCAAGATGGAGAGAGTTAAATTATAGATTAGAATAGTATCTATGAATGCTTTATCGCTCTCTGAAATTTTTCTGTTTGCCTTTGTTCCTTTTGCCTTTCTCTGTAACTTCTTTCCTCTCTACTATCGAAGTCCTTTCTGTTCTTCAGAAAAAAATATGCACTAATTCTTTTTACATGTGCTAATAATATGGGCACATTGCCTTAGGCCTCAAATTTACAACCCAGTCATTTCAAGACCCCATTGAAGGTTTACCCTTCTTTGTTTTAAAAGTTCCCATGGACTCAGTTACGCAAGGTTACTCAAAACCCTTTTTCTCTGCTTCCCTTGAGACTCTTTTTTTCCCCCAATATAATATTGGCCCTGTTTCCGTTGTTAACAACATTTCACTATTTTTAGGATGAGTGACCTTTATATGTAAGAAAAATGTTTGAAGTAGCTCTCAAATTTCATTCAGATCTGTTTTCTCTATTTTAAATATAGCCCCTCATATTTATTTCTCTCAAATATCTATGTACTAGTTTTGACTTCTTTTTTTGTTTAATACTTAGTGCCTGACTCCCCACTCTGTTATACTACCTTTTTACAATTCTGCATTTTTGATGCAAAATGATCTACACAGACCCAGATAGATTTTTCTGTTGTGTGTCTGATAGGAGAAGGGAACAGAAGGATGAGGAGATGAGAGCAAAGAAAAGAACAGTTTATTCTGAAACGAGGTTGGACTTAATTGTAGAACAACTTAAGCTCGATGATGATCATGATTTTTTTTGTTTGTTTTGTTTTTACAAGGCTGATAGCATTATACTTTTTACAATTCTATGTTGTTCTGGGACAACTTAAGGGTTTCCCATTGTTGAATTGCAAAGCCCTATCTTCAGAAAATAAGAGGCAGCAAGAATGTTAATTGTTCTTCAGAGAAGTATGTTCCATCCACATGTCTCTCCCTAGTTCCTCCTAAATATGCTGTTGTATTCCTGGCTAGGCAAAACTCAGGTTCTGGTTTGAGGGTTCAAAATGAAAGTGAAATCTCTGTAATGTAGATGTGCTTCCTGAAGCTACTTCTAAGGCACCCACCGTAAAAACCAACTACATCTAATTTTAAGTATCCATTTAAAATACTTGTCTTTGAAATTTTTAAAACATCAAAAACTGTTTAACTCTCCCTAAAGCCCAGTCTCCAGAAAATAGTTCTGATATAAACAACATGACTCTGATTGTGGAACTTCACAGAAATCACTGAGGCATTAACTTCACTGGGCAGCTTTAAATTGAAAGCCAGGTCTGTCTGCACGCCTATGCAGCTGCATGCCTTTGCTGATAAATGAAGGTGAGATGATCATCAGGTCTGATTGATTACAAGATGGCCCTGTCTTCAAGCCTGCACCTGACTACTGTGCCTGGCCAAACAGCTACCATGGGTTGTGGTTTGCTCCACGGTGATCAAGTGGTGGAGTTGGTCTCCAGTCCTACTTGGAAAGGTGTATTCTTCAAGAGCAACTGGGATTTGTAGACCTCCAGTGCTTGTCACCATCAGAGCATGCAGCTGAGCTATAGCTGACCTGTGTCCTGCCATTCTGGATTTGTGGAGCTGTTTCTCAGGTCATACCAGGTCCTATCTCTGGCTTGCTGCCCCAGAGAGTGTGAATGCATATGGAGAGTCTTTCTATCTACTTCAGTGGGCTCTGGGTCAGGGCTGTGAAGTATCTCACGGTCTTAAAATTTCCTCATGGTCAACATTTTAAGCATGTGCGTAATGCTGCACTGGACTTAGAGGTCCTTCACTGCACGGAGAGTTAGAAGCAAAAGTAGCAATCCTATGACTAGTCTGTTGCTGTAAAGGTCAGTGAAAGGATTTAATACCAAAGGATATATGTATTTTTTGGTGGTGCATACAGGTGATTTTCATTAGCACTGGAATAGCATGTTCAGAGAGGTAAGACAAAGACAATGTAAACAATGAAGCCATCAAATGCAATATGGATATTATGCACCGCATTCCCCTTCCAGTGCAAAGTACAGCACCCTTGTGTTTTCAATGTAATGCTCTTTGAAAGAATGAGTTCAGAGGTCATCTGACATTAGCTCTGACGAACTGTATTGCCATAAAAGGGATCATCCACGTCACAGAGAAGCAGGCTCAGAAAGAATCCAAGAGACTAAATTTGAATGCTTGCCTGATTTTTATCCTGACAAAATGTTTTTACCTTTTGGACATGGTGTTTGTTTATTCTGTCTGGTGTGCTCCTATATTCTTGGGTTTTGATAAACCTCCAGCATGGGATAGTGAGAATTTAATGTTTCACTTCTTTTCCCTGAGGTCACAAGTGAGGGAGCAATAACATTTCTAGGCAGAAATGAATTTCTTTAAAAGGGGACCTAGTTAACCTATTGCAAATTATTATTTCTAATAGCTGCCTTGGTGCAATTCCATGAGTTTTGCATCTGTGTGCTGTTTGATATAGGAGTGGAGGATTGAGCAAATATAAAATATTAGCACTGCATCATTAGTACTTAAGGCAAAATAAAACTTACTGTGGGGGAAGGGACTAGAAGAGAAAATAGGGCAGTGTGCTGGATTTTCTCATGTAATTGTGCTATTTGGTATTTACTTGCCCTGGGTGAGAGTTCATAAAAAAAGTGAAAGGGACAAAGAATTTGTGTCTTTATGCATGTAAGATTACTAGCAAGGGTATTTGTATGGTGACTGCCCTTACATCCATTGATGTTCATGTTGCTGTCTTAGCCAATTTTCACCCTCTCAAAAGTGGAAAAAGGTTTCCTTTCCTATTAAATTTGCAGAAAGATGACAAAATTATGTCGAGATTTGTAGTTTTTTCTGTTTTGTCTACTGTAAAAGTTTTCTCCTTTGTTGACAAACATAAGCAATAGATGCTGTATTTGCACCTAAGTTCTGTTCAGCAATACTTAAAGTAGTTTTGCTGCTGTGCTTGATGCTTATTGTTAATTGATTATTTTCTGTACTGTGGAGAAAAACTACACTTATGGCATTTTCCTTCATTTGCAACTGCACTTTTTTTCTTTGCCTGAGAAAATGTGACTGATGATGCCTATCTTTGCTTGAATGCTGCACTGTGATCTACAGAGATTGCAAAACTGAATTACTTTTACCAATTTGATTTGTTTTTCAAGTTTTTAATATTCACCAAAACATGCCAGAGCACATAAAATTGGATGTAGGGTTTGGTCTGAAGAGCTCAGAAGGAGCACACAGGTGCTGCTTGCCCAGTGTGCAGCATATTTAAACTCAGGCCTGTTCTAAGTGATACTTCTATAAACCAGACCTTTTGAAAAGTAGAATTGTCTTTAAAACAACCACATGGCTCTACATAATAAACTGTGGTAGGGTTCAGTACTTTTATTAGCTAACTAAATGTTTGCTGTGTTGAGGAAATACTTTTGGAACACACACCTGAGTTTATAACAAAATTCATTCTGTATTTCTGCCATGTGAAAAGGAGGCACAGCTTGGGGGTGGGTAGCAGAATGTGAAAGGAACCTTTTCCAGTTGCTTGAAAAGGAGTTTGAAGTTTATTTTTTGAGTGAAGTGGTTAGTTGAGGAGGGAGCTTTGCAAGTTCTGAGCTAGACAGGTTTTCCTATTGGTTTACTGAACCTGAAAGAGACACTGATTTATAGGAAACGTGTCTTGCAAGTTCCAGTTCTTGGCTTTCACTAGATACAAATGTCATAACATGCACTTCTTACTAAATAAGACCACCATCTGCAAGCATACCCCTGTGGAATTCCTTAGGCATCCTACAGAAAAATGTACTTTTGTGTACATCTTCCTTTAAAAGAAAGCTTTATCTCCAGAAGCATCACTTAATCATTTTGCTAAAAACCTCCCTGTTCTTTGTAAAATTCATGAAATAGAAAACAAAATCTGAATAAACGATAACCTGCTGAGCCCCTGACGTTCACTGTTGTAAATGAAGCTCTAACTTTGTTTTTTATCTCCAACAGACAAACAACAGAAAGGTGAATTTGCCTTAGAGGGCTACACCATCAGAATGAATAATAGCCTTCGAAAGGATGCAAAGAAAGATTGCTGTTTTGAAATCTCTGCTCCTGATAAGCGCATTTATCAGGTTGGACTCTTTTTATGTTGACTTGAAATTAAATTGATAAAGCCGTTACAATTCCAGTTACTGAATTAACATTTCAGTAAAACAACTTTCACTGACATCTTAATGAAAAAAGGAAACACTTGCTTGCTTATATCATATATTCATATATTAGGGAAAAAAATCTGATTTGAAATATGTATGTATGTCCTCAAATATCTTGTTGGACAAGAGCAAGGAAATCTATCATCTTTATCTACTGGTCATTTCAATGTTAGCATTTTAATAGCTATTGTATAGTATGTCTGTGATTTCTTGGATGAATTAAATAATACAAAAAAAAGTTGAAATTTATACCGGTGTTGAATACATATTGTATTGGTCATGGCTTTGGAAGGAAAATCTACGTAAAGGCACATATCAGCTTTGCAATTCAGAGACCTATCAGCTAGACATCAATATGGAATGTAAGTTTAATAAGTTTTAAATATCTGAGATTGCAGTTGAAAGCCAGTTAATTAAGCTGTCAGGTAGTGTGTTGGAGTCTGACAAGAACATTTTTAAGAAAACTGTACCCAGCAGTCTAAAGAAATTCATGGGTGTCTTCTAATTGTCAAGGGCAAATTTTGTTCGTCAGTTCTGGCTTTGACATTGATGAAGAGAAGCAGCTTTTTTCTGCACAGCTGCCAGCTGCTGATCAGAGTTTCAAATCCATCATCCTCTCCTTCAATTACGTAAATTTGTCAAAATTAGCTGTACATTATAAGAAGCATCCTTGCAAGAAAAGTACCATAAGACATGAAAAGAATTACTAATGTTTTTTTGAGGAAGTGATGAGAATGCTACAGTCCCTTTTTTTTATTGCTAATGAAATTGTAGTTGTGTTTTTGTCATTACTGCTAGTAGTTATTAATAAACATTTAACAGTTTACAGCTGCCACTCCCAAAGAAGCAGAGGAATGGGTACAGCAAGTCAAATTTGTGATTCAAGGTAAGTCGGCCCGTAAAGCTGTAGCCTTTATTGCCAATACTGCTTAGTGATGGTGATTCGGTCCATTAATGTATCTGTCACGTTTGTATATGTAATATTCTTACTTGTCCATGTTTTGAATAGCGAGTCCTGGTTTTCAGTCACGTTGTAGCTTTTATATGACCTTTCTCCTTTTGTAAGATTTCTGTTTTTCTCCAACAATAGTATTTAGCTTGAAAGTTTTCTCATATGAACATTGTAAGAAAATTAGCAGAGTATACTGTAAGCACCAGCTTATAAAAGAATTGTGTTTTCATTTTGCATGAATTTCTGCTTAGGCATTCTTTTCTTGTAAATGTTAACTTTTTAAACTGCTGTTATGTAGATATGGAATCTAATACTATTCCTGAGGAGGAGGAGGAGGAATATGATGATGTTGGACAAGTGAACAGTGAACCAATAGATGATAGCATTTATGAAGAAGTTAAAGGTATTTTTGAAATTTTTTACTTCGTGACTTGTGATGGTTTTATCTTCTCTATTTCTAGTTAACTCTGAGTGGCTGAAAGTAAGTGTGTAAAGTAACCCGATGAATAAGATACTTCCACATTTCCAGTTCTGCTATGACATTGAAAAAAAAAAAAAGTCTTCAACCAGGTCCAAGTGAGAACAATACAGTTTTCTTTAGCAGGGGTATCAAAATATTGCAGAATGTGTAAAAGCGGTCTCAGGGGACTTTGAGTTCGTTAACATTCTCTGGTATGCAATTTTTTTAAATTAAAAAATTGGCTTGCCTTACAGCCTTTTCCACCAACTTGCCCACCATTTTTTTCTTTATTCATTTTGTCATTTGTATTAAGCAGAAGTTCACTATCACTCCATATGTTATCAGCTGCTGCCTAATACATGGTACTAATAATCCTGCAAGAAAGCAATGGTTTGGTTTGAAGGGGCTCTGGAGATGCATTGTGAATAAAGCAACAGGAGTATTGACGTTCTTTTGTTTCATATCTTCCAGCATGATGTTGATTATACAGAAACCTTTACTTTCTGATGTGGTCAAATGATTATGCCTGTAGATGTCCAAGACTATCTATCCGGTGGCAAAACGAAGTAAAAAGAGCTTGGCAAAAGCTCTTAGAGTTGATCATAGACATTCAAGTTTTAGGTGAAAGGTGGTCGGTTTTGGTTATATTTTAAGAAGCTACGAAAAAAATCAGAATTCAGTTGCCATTAGCTAAGAAACGGTGTTTTGAAGTGGTATGACAATTGATAATCACTTTGTACGTTCTGCACGTCTTGCTGTTTGGAGCAGTGCAATTGTCAGCAATATCTTGAGAGGAAATAGTCATGTCATGTGATGCTGACTAACTTTCTGTATCTTTTATTAAAATTTCATTATAAATTAGAATTATTTTATGAATATTCTGACCATTGGAGAAAAGAACATTTTCTAGTGTGTCTTGGTTTTCATTTTAAGGTCATTTCCGTGAACCAAGGGAGCAGAGGGCATGAGTGGCTGGTGAAACTGATTATTGTAGAATTGTAGCTGCGCTCAATTCTTTAAGCACCTTTTTTTCTTTTTTTTTCCATTGCTTTGAATTGTGCTTAGACTATATCAGCACAGAATACATGTTCTGCTGAAATGGGGTGTTGTGTGTCATGCATGCTCAAAAACTCTTCTGCAGTGAATATAAAAGCTCCATTACAGGGCTTAATCTTACAGCTAGAGGATACAGCCAAACCTTGTTCCAGTGCTTGTTGGATGCTGAGGCTCTTATAGGTGGTGATCTTGGATGCTTGCTTATGCTTTTGTTAAAGAAGCTCTAGCTGTATCCTGGGGTAAATTACTCTTTCCTGAACTTATCTTACCTGTTCATTTGAATCTCAAACAATAAGTAGATCTGGAGCAATAACACGTACAATGTTGGTAGAGGGACAGTACTTAGTATATGCTTTGAGTTCTTTGCTTCGAGCTCTGTCTTCAGAGAATTGCTGCCTTGGTATGATTCTGCACGAATTTAGAGTATTTTCACTTAGATCCCATTTTTATGTCTTTTTTAGGAACTGTTGTCTCCTAATGTAGCTAATAAATCTGAAATGTAACAGAACAGCTGTTACAAAGAAAGGATAGTTCTTCTGTTATTCAAGAAATATAGTTTCAATTTTTAGTTAAATGAATTTCTTTCACCATGATCTTGGAATGGTGCTTCATTTTCATGTTACCAAGTAGGGATTATCTTTATCTCATGCTTTCTCCATCTTGTCTGTTACTGTCTGTTGTAAACTTTTCAGAAAGGACCATCTTACCTTGTGCAGTGGAGCTCTTAATTTTGTCTGTGATGTGTTGGCATAATTAAGCAAAAATAAAGCATAAATTTGCGATACATTTTAGGTGATTAAAGTGTCTGTTTCTCTTCCATAAGTGTGCTTTAATAGTAATTTGCTTAAATGGAATTAGAAACTTATGGCTTTGATGCCTTAGAGCAGTCCTCCTTTCTTAATACGTAGCATATTGGAGTGTTAGGTGAAATGCTAGTTGACAAACCTTGCAGGAGCAGGCCTAATTTGGTTCTTGTATAGCTGTTCATCTAAACTGGATGGTAAAAGGGCATACTCCAGTTTGGTCTCATCTGCCTTAATTAGGCCCGATTGGTTGCATTTAATTCCAGTTGGCTGTCCTTTCTATTTTCCCAGGTAAGTGAATTACTCTTTCTTCCTTTCATGATCAAAGGGTGGAGCATCATTATCCTTGCTGTTATCTGACTTAATAATATAGAACAAATAAGGAATTCTGAATGCCAGTTAAGAGAACAGAAAAAGAGTTACTTGTACAGCCACAAAGCTATGTTAAACTCTGGAATGCAGAAAGCAAATATATTTAGATCACTGTGAAGAGGGAGAAGAAATTAATTCTAACTTTGTTTTTATTCTCAAAGCATCTTCATGTTAGAGGCTTCTGATCCTCTGTTTCTGCAGATGCACTAGCTTTATACATATTGAATTTCAGGTACGCAGCTCATTGTATCTTGTTATTATTTATTTGGCTATAATTTTCAATTTCTTAAGTAAGTAAAATTTTGCATTTCTGTGGTTCTGTGGTGTTTTTTATATCAACGTTTCAGTAACAAATGAAACCAGTTCATGATGCAGTCCATTTGGTAATATTTGGTTTGGTATTTGAATAAAGAGTGTTTGAAAGAAAAAAAAGGATATGGAAATCTTTGGACACTTTTGAAAACTGGGATTTTTTGAGAACTGTTGCAGTAATCAGGACTGACTGATGCTGTATTCTCCAGCTATCTCATTGCTTAGCTATTTTTTTTTCCACCAACTTGTGGCAGGAGACAGTGTAGATGAATTTTCCAGGCAGGAATTGGATAGCTTCAAACCAGTATTCAGAATGGTCACAGTCTATTAGCCTATTAAAAGCACAGATTTCAGTGGCATTCAATTTGTCTGCTGGCAGGAGGAGTGCGTTGATAGTTGGAGGGGGTACAAAGAGAGGTGGGAAAACTAATCTTTTGATCTGTTAAGTCACTTTCTTCTTTAATAGCATGTACAAATTCCTATTTACCATAGAAGCATCATTTTCCTGGTTTTCAGTATTAGCCAGTGTTTTACTGTGGTTATTCAAGTAGAGTAAAAAATGCCAGAACTGCCAAAGATTTCCCAACTTGTAAAACCTTCCTTGCAAGATTGTTCAGGAAGAGAAACCTTTATACTGTCTTCAACAAACAAAGCTTTTGTCTTTTTGTTTTTTAATAAAAGCACGGAGGAAAACTTTGTTAAGCAAAATGAAAAATATTGTAAAGGCAGGCCCCTTTTTGCTTAATCAGATATTTATTTTCTGCCTTGGTACACATTATATAATTTGCAGTCCGCAGCTGGATATTTTAAGGTGTGACATAAAATAACTTGTAAAACTGTAGTATTAAATAACTGTGTATGTAGAACTACCTAGATGCATAGTGTTTCTAGCTTAGTGGTGTTTTAAGCAGAAGACTTGTCCTTGTCACAAGAGTGAACACTTGTGGCTTTAAAGATGATGCCATCTGTTACAGCCCTTGACTGATTGTTTTTTTTTTCCTTCTTCTTTTATTAAGTCAGGGTTTGAGACATAATTTTTAAGGGCCTTCAGTATGATCTTCTGCGGTTTCACATCTGTATGGAGCACATACCCAAAACTGCAATGCTAACTACTGCCTGTCACCTTGATCCTTTCTACAACCTCAACAGTTTGTGTACTGTCTACAACACTCCCGTACAACAGGAGGAAGGAGATGTTAATCCGAGCTAACATACTTATCTTAATTTTCACTCTTGTGTTATCTTTTTTTCTTCTGTTCTCTTTCTGCTCACAAACTTGCATTCTAGCGGTAGTGTCCATGGTGTACAGTATAGTTGCCATGAAAATGCTTCCAAAGGTAAGGTCTGATTCTTACTTTGGTGGTGCTTTTTTGGTGCATGGAGATGATAAAATGCCCTTAAAGAATGGGTAAGGTTGGATCTCTTCTCAGCCTGTCCATAACACAGAGAACTTCTGAGTGAGCAGGAGGGAAGGATGGCGGAATTCAGTGTTGTGGTGATCTCTGGTCAGGGGAACTGGTGTGGAGAATTGACCTAGCCAAGAACTCACTCGAATCAGTTCTTAGTTTACTAAGTAGATTAAACCTGAGGGTTGATTCAATCTCAGGTTGGGACATGGGTCATGGGAAGCCTGCTTTTGTTTTGATTCCTGCTTTCAGTCCTCTACCAAACAGTTTGGTCAAGCCCAGGTATCTGGCCGATTAATTCTGTTTTGCAGTGTACTGGAAGCAGAGCTAGGGAAACTGTAACTGAAACAAAGCTCAGGAAAAGGTAAATGGCTTATTTTATGCAGTAGCAAGCGTGCTATGCAAAGAAATGCTTTTTAATTTGTTTACTCAGTTTAAACAAAGTCTTTTAAATAGTTTTACAATTATATTGATATTTCAGAGCTTATTTCTGACATTGAGTGTTGAGGTAGGAAATGATCATCCTGTCTCTATCTGATGGTTGTCTCTTTAAGCAGCTTTGTCGCTTTCATTTTTTTGAACAGTTAATCTCTGCAGTTAAGCAGCATAACTTAATATCCTCCTCATCTCCTCTTGCTACTGGATTGCTTGAGCTCTGAAGAAGCAAACTTGTTTTTTGATGATGTACTCTTTTCATGAGCATGGAGGGAGGAAAAAAAGAATGTGACCTCATTTACCTGTTCTTGGGAAGGAGGAAGTTATGATTATGTAGTAGAGCTTGAGTGTAAGTTTGATCTGTCATTCACAAACACCACAGCAAATATTTGTGTTCTTAAAATGTGTCAGATGTATTGACTTCTTGGCACTAGAAGTGAAGATTTCACAGCACTGTGTTAATGAAAATGCCTTTTCAGGACACCTTTGCTTATTTTAGAGTTTTCAATATGTCACAGTCAGGGTCTGTGGGCACAACAAACATTTGGTGTCAAGCAGTCCCAGTTGTGAATTACAGCTGTATCATCAAGTTTCTAAAACCAGTAAGCTAAAATGAAGAAACTGTTAATTGGTTGTTGTAAACCTGAGCAGTAGGTTTAAGTCAGCAGAGACAGGGGTGGTTATGGAATCTGAGACGTTACCTATGATCATTGCTGTTAAGTCAGTATATCATGTATCCTGGTATATTGTCCAAATTCCTCCCAGCATCTGTTGTTTGCTTCAAGTAGTTATGGAATTCTTTACTTCTGGTGCACAGAAGTTCTATATAATGCTGGTGTGCCATCAGCTTTTTTTTTTGTGGGGTTTTTTTTCCACAGAAAGAATTCTAAATGCTTTTAATTTGTAAATGCAGTGATTTCAAAATATAAAGTGTAAGCAGGGAAGTAGGGTCTAGAGTATTTGAAGCTGAAAAGACTGGATGTAACATAAACATTTTTGAGGGCAGTACTAAAGATGAGTTTCCAAAATAATTGCTGAAAGTGTTTCAAATAATTTCAATTAAAACATCTTTAAGATTCAAGAACACAGCAAGGGATTTTTTTTCCTTTTAAAGCATTGAACATTCTTCAAAACCATTTTTTCAAAGATTGGATCTCAGTGTTGTTAAGAAATTAATATTTTTCACTTGTTTAGCCATTGTGTTATTTTGGAATATGGAGTATTTTTGGTCATATCTTGCTCATAGGTAGAGTACCAGAATAAGGAGAAGGGGGTGCTATGGGACTTACTCAGTTTGCTTTAAATAAAAAATAATTCAAATAATACAAGAGCAGTGAAAAGCAAATGTAAGCTACATTTTGGTGTCAGGGAATAGTAAAGATTTTTTTTGCTGTCCAAGATGTGTGATTTTTGTTTTCTTGATCACTGGGATTTGGGGTCTGCTAAGTGTCTTTGACTACAGGCCAGACATGGAAATAATTGAAAAACAATCTCTTTCAGCTGTATATTGCTACATCCCAACTGCTATGATGAAATGGAGCTGTGTCTGAATTCTCTGTTACTCTGCGTTTTGAGGCAGTATGCTTATGGGATTTATATATACTTTGGAGCATCCTTCAGCTAGTACTAAATGCTCTCGAGACGTGAGTTATGAATTCAGACAATTTTTTGTATTTAAAGGCATTGCATCCAGAAGGTGGTTAGGAACTTGATACTTGGACCTCAGCTTTTGTTTGCCACAAGGGCTTGGGCTTTAATTTCAATTAATGCAATCCTACAGCTAAAGAGGGAACCTTTTCTTTCTGTTGATGTTAGGTATCAGTGATGGAAGAGGAGGTAAGTTTCTGGTGTAGCTGGAAAGAATGAGAAGTCCATTGAGTGGGAAGTGGTAAATCTTCAGGAGGAAAAATTAGGTTCATAGGCTCTTCAGTGTTTCTTGTGAAGTTAATACGAAGTGGTGGCCTGTGAACATCAGGTGGCCCATAGCTGTCAGGAAGCCTACTGTCTATGATGCAGTTCAACCCCTGCTCCCCAATCACACACTCATTCAAAAATGTGCAAGCAAGGAGGACAATAAAAATTAATAATAACTAAGTATTCATATTTAGTCTGATTTGCGTGACTATATTCGCTGATTGGACTTGGAGTGGGATTGTCTGCTGAGAAATAGTCGTAGAAGAGTATTCTTTAGTAATGCACTTCTGCCGCAGCAAATTTGGTCATCCGTGAGATTCAAAGCGGTTAATTACAATATTTACAGTAAATGGAAAATGTGTGCTATTAAGTTTAGGTATTTATTCTCCTCTCTTTGAACTGCTTGCAAGACTTCATCGTTTTCAGATGTTTTGAATGTCATAGTTTTCATAGAGTTTACAAGTGGAGAAAATAGGAGTGGCCTTCCCGAATTCCTGGTCAAGTGTTACAACAAACTGAAAGAGTTCATGTTGGAAAGGCTGTGTTTATCAAAGTTTTGGATTTGCAAAGGCTGAATTTTGTTTCTGTATTTCAGAGAGCAAAAAATAACAAAAATACCCTAAAGCCCAGTCAGACAAAAAAGCCCCAAGAAACCAAACAAACCCCCCAATAAAGAAGGAATAGATTTTTAAGTCTGCATAGTCCATTGGCATTTTGAAGCTTACTTGCTTAAAATTAGAAGACATAATTTAATAGCTAAACAGGAAGCATTTTTAAATAATGCATTTTTATGTTTAAAGAACTCTTTCAAAAACTAATTAGCACTCAACTCATTGAAAGAGAATTTACTTATTGAAATAAGAAATATCTTACTGCAAGTACTGATCAGTCATTTTTGTACTATTTTCTGTGCCACCAGCACTAAACAACGTTTGACACTATTGATTTGTAAAACCAGTCTGATGTGAACAGTATGTGACAGAAGTTGTTTGTTATTAAGAGATAGAATCCTGTCTCAGAAAGGCTTGTCATCCTGGTGAGACAAAATCGCACAAAGTAATTTTACTTGTATCATAGTTTTTTCAGTGTTGACTCTGTTGCTGACAGCTGGCTTCATGTTAAATGTGAACAAAGCTCTGTTTATGCATGCATGTCTTCAATGGGTTATGGACCCAAAGTTCATTCTCTTGAAAGCAAAGTAGTTTTCTTTGGTAGCACTGTTTTTATCTAATTAAGAAGCAGTGCAATAATTCTAATGCAAAACATTCAGAAGAAATGTCTTGGTATGTGAGATAGTTTATTAACCATAAATGTGAGGAATTGCTGTGGTTTAGCAAGTTCAAAGCAAAATGTCAATTGTATTATGTATATTTATGAAAACAGAAATGTTGGGCTTGCTCTACTGCTTGGCTATAACAGTGATGAATACTATATAGATAGATCAAGGAACCTTTACTTTTTGAATTTGTGACAAATGACTGCATATCAGGCTATTAAAACCGTTAGGTAGAGGTTTTTTAAGAAACAAGAGCAACCAGAGGTTACATGGTGCCTCAGGCTATCGCTTCTCAACTTTTCTGGTTTCCACAAGGTACCTATTAAAGAACCATATTTTATACAACTCGATTCTCAAATAAGACCCAACAAGGTGGGCTTTAAAGGCCGAATTAATCACTCTGTTACTGTGGATACAAATTCCTTATTTGAATTTTTCAGCCTTTAGAAACACATCAGTGTAAATCCTTCTGTATATGTCTTTTCCTCTCAGTGTACTTTTTATCAGCTACTCAGTTTCCTACCCACTGTCATCAAAAATGGAGAAATTAGCCAAGCAAAACACCTGGCTTCATGAATTTTGCTGGCCGTATGCATGTGTACCTGATTTGCTTGCGTGTTAGTGTACTGTGTTTGCGATTGATGTTATGTTTAGATTACACACATACAAGGAAGGCAACACAGGAGAAGATGCCTCTTTCCTTGTCTTTACTGCTGCTCCCTGGACTGGCTTAGGGGTCTTTGAAAGAAGCAGGTTATTTGCTTCTAAGAAAAGAAAACGGTCAGCAGGGTACAGCTCCCGGACCCCACAGTGGACCAGGCAGGGAGGGCAAGATGCAGCAGTCTGCTGTGCCCTAGAGCAGAGAGAGGGATGCTCCAGGGAACTGCAGGGTGCACGTACACAGCTCAGCTTCAGCAGTGAACGGAGGAGCGTTTTCTTAAGAAGCCAGAAGAGACCGAGCAAAGTGTTGTGTTGTGTTTTGTTTTGGCAAGCCAGTGAGACATGGATTAGACAGCAAGGTGGGAGGAAAATTTTCTCATCCAGATAGGGGATGGTTGGCGCAAGAGCTGTTTAGTTTCAGTAATTTTTTTGAAGTCTACTTTTTCCTAGCAGATCTTGATTTTTCTCTACCTAAAAACTCTTGAGTTTGTGTTCTAATGGAAAATAGCTTAAGATCTTGGGAACGTTCAATATCCTTAAGGAAGAGGTTCCAGTACTTCCATCTTTGGTTTGTGGAAGGGTTTTGTTTTAGCAGGCTGTAACAATTATTCTGTCCTTGGATCTTGAAGACAACTGCGAGTAAAACTGGGAATTAAAGGAAGGAATTGCATTTTCATAACAAAGCACTGTCTACAGGAAAACCCGTGGATCCTAGCATGAGGGTCATCCTTCCATTGTTCCAAAAGAAATTAACTGAAGTTATACTTGCCTCCATGCCCGTTTCAAATTTATTTCCTTAAGAAGTAAGGCATCTCCATTACTAAATGTTGAACAGTGGTTTCAGATAATTCAGTAAACAAAAGTTCAAGATGGGTATGATTTTGTCATAATCTCCATATGGGTCATAAGACCCAATTGCTGGTTAAAGCGCCTAGCTCAGGCCTCCAAATGGTGGCCCTTACAGCCTAACTGGGACTGTGTTGTGTCTCTGGCCTGAGAGCTGGGTAATCCAAAGTATCAGCTGTGAGAGAATTCAAGTAATCTGGGACTCTGGGGCCCCTGGGTTTTTCTGGGATCCAGCTGCATGCCAATCCCACAGTAACATGGTGAGCTGCCTGGGGTGCAGTTGTCATCTCCTGCTTATGAACTACTTCCAGATCCCTGCTGCCCTACCTCGTCTGCCTGGGGTGCATCGTGGTACGTGGCATGTAGGGCTAGTAAGGTCTGACATCCAGAGCTGCTGGTCCCATTCTGGACCTAATAAGGTATGAGAATGGGGGAATGGGGCAGCGTTTGTAGAAATCAATGTGGGAACATTACCCAAAATGTGGTACGTGGAAAGAGTTTGTATTGGAGCTATAATTTTCTGCTTATTTCTGATTTAACATGATTTTTGTTTACTAGTGAATTGTTACAAGAATATTTTTACAATTTATTTCACCCTTTAAGCTGGAGAAAAGATTGCGCATAGTTGACATAATTCGATTTGATGCATGGGCCATAAACAGTGAAAAGAGGCAGTGGGGTGGGTATGTTACTTTTCATGAAAATACCCAAAGGGTGAAAACTGCTGAATTTTTTTTTGTCAATGTGCAGTTAATGATCAACGCAGAGAATGCAAAAATGTCTTGGTAGAACATTTGTAAAGGAGTTAAGAGAAGCATCTGGGAGCCAGACTTTTCTTGTGGAAACATGCCAACGACTGTATTGTGTTTCCTTTTACTGAAGTGAGCTATGCTGAAATGCCTTGTCTTCTGTCCCTGTTTTGAGTAAGTTAATTTCTAGAATCAGACTATAAATTTGAATACTTTAGCCCTGCGGATTATTAAAGGATATTATGTGGTTTAAATAAGATGCTTTCTTTATGAATTCTATGTATGTAAATATTATGTCAAGTCACATTTGTCACAATTAGGGATATGTAGTTTTCATAAATGGCTTTTAAATTTAAATCTTGCTGCTGATCAACGAGTATGAGAAACTTTACTTGACACTTTTTCTAGCTATCATATAAATTTAAGCTTGAGAAATATAACCCCTGTACATAGTTGTCAAATAACACTGTAGTACAGAGTTATACAGTGTAGATCAGTTAATTGAATATTTGATTGCTAGATGTATGTACATAGAGAACTATTTATATTTTCTATGTAGATTTTAATAGCCACCACATTTATTAAAATGTTTTGCTAAAATAATAAGGTTTATAAAATGTCATGTTGAACACTTAAACTATTTACATAACTAAGAGCTGTTACGGGTTGAGAGAACAAACAAATTTATTTTAGTTACAGTGAGTTCACATAAATCTTTATTATGTTTATATATAAAGAATGCACTTCTGTGCATGCCACACGTATTTAGGCAAGCAGTCTGTAGCACAAATTCCTGTGAACCTACAATAAAACCATGGAATCAGCTTTAAAATTGTTTGGTTTGTCTGTTAGAACTACTAATTTGCATTCTGTCCACAAATTGCAACTACTTTTTTGGGAGGGTGAGGGGAGACAGAGGAGGGAGCATTTTTCATTAAGCAGCTAAATAATTAGATGAGCATGTAGAAACATTAAACCCCAGAAGCTTTCCTTTACATTGTTGAGGCCTGTTAAGAGGAATATTTAAAAATATTTTATTCTTTCTTTAAGTGTTTGAATATGGTTGTAGGTAAGATGCCTGTTGCCTCCATTTTGTATGCCAAATTTGAAGATTTAGGAACATTTTTAGAAGTGGAGCCAAAATTATGCTTTTGTTGGAAGCTAACGTGAAACTTTACCTTCAGAGATGCTTCTGTTCAGGTGTGGAAGTTGTTATCTAATCTCTTGATCAAAAAGTATAGGTAACATTTAAATAAGTGCCAATCAAACTTAAGGAATTTGTAAAGAGCTGGATTCTGAAGTCACTTACAAGATTTTCACCTTGTTTGATGGCTCATCAAAGAATTTTTTGTTTTCTGAGTTTAATATATTCTGACTCGTTTATTTAGCATATAGGATTAGACAATTCTGAGAGACCTGATTTCTGAAAACAAATCTCTGAAACAGTGATATTAATTGTAAATACAAAATGTCTGTGAATATAAATATGGGAAAAGAATGAATGAGTTTCTGGAAGTGAATCTCCCTGTGATTTCTTTTAATTCTTCATTATAATTATTGTGTGCATATCCATGATTGAACTTGTTTGTGATGACCTTTATCTTTTCTCTTGAGAAGAATTACTATTACCACGTCTGTCTTCATGAGAAAATAAAAAGGTCAGTGCAAACCCCATCTCTTATTTCTATGCAGTGCATATTGCACTTGGGCATATTTGTATTGAATTTTATTAATAATACTTAGATCCAAAGCATTATTTCCAAATAAATTTTAGTATTCCAAAATAAAAATTCTAAATGGTCTTTCCCAGTATGTACTTACGCTTTTCCTGCCTTTTTTTACCTCCTCTCCTCCCAGGCTTGCTATTGGTGTGACCAAGATTTTACATACTTCTATTTTTTCTAATCCTGTCAGACTAGCTAATTGTTTTCCTCCTTTAATGTTAAATTGATAACCTGTTAATTCTTTTGCATCTGTGTTTGTCTAAGAAGAAAAAGAGAATGTAGAGAATGTAAAGTTGTTGCTTTTTTTTTAATTGGAGGTTTTAAATTATTTGTCGTTTGGAAGACTAGTGCTAGGAACTGCACAACTACGTTGATGCAGCTGTCACTCAGAACATGACTGAGGATTGCTTCTTTGCAAGGAGAGCTTCTTAGCAAGGAGTGCTCTAAATCTGAATATATTCATAACTAAAACCAGGAATTGCCTTGTACCCCCGTGGATTGTTCAGTTGTCCTAATGAAAATGTTCTGTTCTGTCATTCAGGTGACTGAGCATGGTTTTCCTCCCATTGTGATACTTTGCTCTTAAAGCCAGAAGGGCCTTGTGAAGGCCTGGAAGCAGCACCTTTCACACTAGCAACGTCTGTGTTTGGTAAATGAACAAAATTAATCTTTGTATGAGTTGGCTGTGACTACAGAATGGAGCAAGGGCAGGAAAGCAAGATTACTGGGACACTTGGTTCTGGGGAAAGGAAAGAAAAAGAGGAAAGGTGCTAACAGATATTTGGGTCTTAAGAAGTAGGAAAGGCAAATATGAAAAGCATGCTCCTACATTTCCTGAAAACTTGGTGAAATTATGCCCGGTAGAGTGAGAAGATCCACTTTGGGAAAACTGTGGACAACCTTGCCAGCAATGCTCGATTCTCTGTCTTGTGTGAGGGTAACTGTTTTTCCTCCAAGGACAGAGCTGTGTTCTTTGATCACTTAGTCTTCATACTTCCTGCCCTAAAACATTATAAAAAATACTTTCTGCTAGAAAAATATTTTAGTGCTTGTTTTTTCCAGTAAACTTGTGAGAAGTCACATAGTATCTTCCTGCTTTTAAAAACAGGGATTTTTCATCCATTGCCCAGGTATGGTTCATGTGGATGCACAATAATATAGGAGAAATGCAGTGTCTTCTTCACAGATGTATTTAGAAAGAAATTTTTTTCTCAAACAGTTCTCCAGACTTGCTCATTTCTCTCTGCTACTTCACTTGGTTATTACTCTTCATAGCAATAGTTATACGATCCAAACAACATTCTTCTGCACAAGACTAGAAAATTGCAGCCTTGAAGTGTGTTTTGTATTTGTTCCTAGTGAGACTGGGATGTTTTTGGTTTACTTTACTCTTTAGTTTAGCAAATGCTGTAACTCCAAAATAGGAAGGGAATGTTATATCTGGTTTTTGGTTTTGATTAAGCCAAACCATAACATATGCTTAGATTCACTGGGTGGTGTCACAGGAAGGTTGCTTTAAGAGAGAATTTTTATTCTGCAGAAAACAGCTAAGTGACTTTCCAGGACTCCAATATCACTTCCTCTCCTTCTCACCTCCTTTTCCTACAGCATTGATCCTGAGTTAATTTATGACAATATCTTCTAATCTCTTCTGTGAGGATGAGGTGGTAACTTTTACAAGGTCTTCTCAATAGGAGACAGTGCTTCACTTTTAGCTGAGATGGCTGGTTTGATTATTCAGATTGTGTACACAATTGGGAGTATCGGTGGTGCACAGTAGCGCCTTTTCAAGATACAAGGAGTGCGACTGAGGAAAAAAAAAAGTGCAGGATTTCTCAAGGAATCCAGGAAACCTCACATCTGGAGACTTGGCAATATGTGGACAAAACTGAGTCATTTGAGCTAATCCTGTTCTGTAAAGTCATTAGCTTCAGCTGTCTCATACGTGAACTGTTAAAATGCACAGACCCTTATAAACTGCTGCTGAATAGCTTAGCATGGAGTACCAAAAGAAGCCAAATGCTGTTTCCTAGAAACTTGATCTAACTTTCAGAGTTAGAGCAGGGTGCTGGACTAAGCAATTTCCACTGGTCCCTTCTATCTTAAAGTATTTCATGATTCTAGCTTTTCCACTTTCTACAGCCAGTCCTATTTATCTGAGGCCATTGGGAGGTCAGTACAGTCAGAGTGGTGCGTATACTCAACTTCATTTACGCTAGAATTTAAATAATGTTTGTTTTCAAAAGCTCCTTAGAACTTGTGCAAAAAGTGTTAGTTGAAGGTCCCATCCAGTTTAGCTGGTAGTATATTTGAATGAAACCTTTTACCTCTGTCTTGGAATCAGACTTGGATCATGTGTGTTGAAAGGAGTTGGGGCTAGGAGTTGACATGGGCTGTTCTCAACTGAAATTAAAGTGTTAATATTGTTCATTAAAATGTATCTTTATACATTCATAGCCTGCATATCTCTTTCTGTGTTCTGTTGGAATACAATTCTGTATTACTTGTTTCCCATCGTATTTCTGAGGACAGTGGTGACTGTTTATTCAGATGCAGCTGCTGCTTCTGCTCATATTTTGATGTCATCTCATCTGTAATACCAGGTTTAGCTTGTCTGGATGACATGTTTCTGTCTCTGTCTCTTCTGCTTGTTGTGGAAATTGTTTTTTTCACTCAAGCTTGTCATGCAGGAATAAGACTTTTCTGTTTGAGATGTTGGGTGGGAGCTAGCTTGACCCGTGGAAGCAGGAATGAAATAAGAATTGTCATATGCCTATGTGGGATTAGGTCAATTCATAAAATTATAAATCTGGGAGAGAAAAGGTCTTGACTCTTTCCACAGCAAGCATTTATTCACACTTAAAAGTTCTTGTTTACATTTGAACAGAGTCATTCTTTGGTAGCAAAAAAAACAGTGTGGAGGAGTGAAGCTTTTGTATCTTTTACTTTTTCTTGCGCAAAACAGTATAGACCCATGATGTTAAGTGTCAGTAGAGGAGTTCTTGTACACACCTTTTTGTCTGCATGCGTCTGTCATCTCTGCTGAGTACAAAGTAAAGATGCTGTGATATATTTTTAAATTGACTGTTTAATAATACAAGTATTTTTGTGGGGGTCTGTCTTACAAGACTTGTTTGTATGCTTATAACCTTCTGACACCACAGTGAAATTTCAAATGAAAATATATTGATGTGCATTACAAGCGTGTGATTGCTTGTATCATTATGCACTGCAGTATTTTTTATCTAAACTGATCAAAACATCTTCCAATGATTTTTCTAACAATATGTGATTGGAATAACAACTTCACATGTTGTAGAGTTCCATGCTGCAGCCGAAAGGCATATAAATACAAGCTGCTTATTTGCAAGAAGCTTCCAGATTTGCAATATGATTGCTATGGAAACCACACAATGAAAACCTTATAACCATCTGTGTTGTTTGGTAGATTTTGCTGCATAGCTGAGCTGTTTTTGTTTACTGTTATTCAAGTGTTGAATAGAATATGTTAACCCACAACCTGGGATTATCTAAGAATAAACTAGTATTGTGCAGTGACACTGTGTCAGAGACTAGAAGACAGTAGAATATCAATTAATATTGGCATTAAGTTAGAGTCTAATGTAAAAAGATGGTTAAATAGTGTATTAGTAGAGGAAACTGCTAAGTTTATTCATATTTATCATGGAGATGCTACATTCCATTGAAGGAATGCACTGTTCAAGCCAAAGGCTTATCTGTTTTATACTCAAGTAGTCTGATTCCCCAACCCCTCCTCCCCACCTCCCTTTAAGAAAAAGAAATTGAAAGGAAAAAAAAAATCAATGTATTAATGTAAAAAAACTCAGCTAGTGTAGAATTCATTGTTCGCTTCTTATACTGTATGGATGGTAGAATCATGTATGATGAGGTGATTTTTTTGTTGTTTTTTCTTCAGACTGCAAATTAAATAAATTATTTTCAACAGCTTTCATGAACTAACTGAAAAAACCCGTAACAAATATAGCTAGTTCCTCGGTGCATTGTCACCACAAGAATTCTGTAAGGTTGGGTTTTTTTGCCATTAGAGTCTCTGAGTACCAGCAGAGTATGGAACATAACCTGTATCTCAAGGGTTCTTTGGATTTACAGCTCTAGAAGTGTTCACTGGCTTGATTAGTGATGATTAGTCTCATTTTGACAGTGAGAAGGTGGAAAAGAGTATTTTCTCGCTGCAGTAGTAGTGATGGTGTGAAGAAGAGATAGAGACGAAACATTGTACTAAATTATTTAGAAGGTCCGTGTGATTCCTCTTACACATTGTCTTAATAATATGGAAGGACTTCTGTATTTTTTTAATCTTAATTTTTCATCTTTTGACTGTATTCCATGTTGCAAGACAAATTTTAGTATGTTGCATCTGACTACGGCCATAATTCCTGGGGTAACTGAGGTTGCTGTGTTTAAAGAACATCTCCTGCACATAGTTGTTGCTTCATGACATAATACCAGAAAACACTGGTAAGAATCATAGGTTCTTTTTTACCACCCTAAGCCAAGCCTGTTACATCTGCTCCACTGTGAGCATGATTGCATTAGCAAGTACATCTGCTCCACTGTGAGCATGATTGCATTAGCAAATAGTGTGGACCATTTAGAACAGATTCATAAGGCACAAGTTTGTGCCGAGGACCTGATGTTCGTGCTGTGCATGTTTCAGAAGAGGTTTCCTATGGAGTCACTTTAGTCTGGTTCCACGGACTGAATCCCCGTTAGCAGCTGGACCGTGTTCAGTGTGCTTTGGGAGTGAGTATTCCAGTCTAATTGCACCTGAAAGTTTGTCCTCTCTGTGACAACTCTGTAGTATAAAGCAAAATGGGGTAAGTGGGGATGGTTGGGATCCAAACCAGTATGCTAATATGGGCAGCCTTTGTTCGAATCTGGGACCTTTTCAGTATTCAAGGAGCCTTGGTTCAGTCATCTTCTCATCATCAGGTATGGATCTGGTGAACTCTTGTTTCTAGGAAGTAAGTTTTTCAGGAAAGGCAATGCAGATGTCTAAATTTTTCCATGAAACCACAATACAATCTACATGTATTCAACTGTACCTTATGAAAAAAATCTCTTCAGTCCTCCTCTGCTGTTTTACTTCAGTTGAAATCTCCTCTACTCAAGTCATTCCTCAGTTTAAGCTATTTTGATGACCATGATAGTTGATACAGTTAAAATCCACCGTACATTTCACACACCAACTGATGTAAGTCCAAACATTCAGTAATGTGAAATATCAACATTTAATATATATATAAATTTTATTTCATATATATAAAATGTTATTTTATATAATAAACATGTAAATAAATAATAATATATCATGCTATGTGTGTTGGATGAAACTGGGTTGTTCTGTGAAAAAAGGACAATTCTAGAAAATGTGACTGTGAGTGGTCTCATAGTGGTAGGGAAGCCACAGAATGACAGTGCCTCCTAGTGCTCCTCACGGCACATGGGGACAATATTTTTGCCATTTATGCTCCAGTTGTGAGTGCTCAAAATAAACAAATGAGTGTACTTGGAAACACGCGACGAGAGTTATGCCAAGTGGGGGAAAACACATAACTGCATCTGAATGCAGTAAATAGTGTTTTGTGTTGTATTGCAGCTTCAGATTTTCCCTGTTCTATTGTTTTGGGGTTTTTTTCCCCCTCTGTCCCCCCCGCCCCGTCCCCCCCCAGGCTTAAATAATAGTTTACATTCACCTCGACCGCATTTTTAGCTAGTCAAGAGTCAGAGAGCAAAAACTCCTGCTGGCTTAGTAGGGCAGCATTTCAAAGCTCTTTGTAAAGTGAATCTCATGATATAATGGTAATATTTGTAGGACTGCGTATATAGGTTAGCAGCACTTATACATACTCATTTCAACAGGTCTACTCTTGTGCTTTAAACATCTGCTTTAATGTTTGCAGGAACAGTCTTGTGGATACATTAAATTTTTACAAGGCTAAAAAACCTTTGAACTGTTGATATAAAATTCATTCTTTGACAAAGTAGATAGGCAATTACATATAAGTTGTACAATAAGGAACATTTTAAAAGCTGTGAGTTCTGTATCTGTTGTCTGTCATTAATAAAATATCAAAATTAATTGCTGAAATGTGTGCCTTAAAAATAAGCATGAATGTCTGGATATGTGATGAGTAGCAAAGCCAAATAATTTATATGTATTGAAAGTCCAGTTGTTGTTTAAGAAGTGAGTTTATCGATGTACTGTTTCCTCCTTCAGTACAGCAGCTTTGTCAGTTTTCATATACTATAAAGACCAAGATAAATCCGTTTCTACTTCCTTATGAACCTAAAGAAAGAACAGAGCTAAAAAACCTCAAAGTTTGTTCCCTTTTTTTGCCTCATCAACCGAATTGTTGACTGAGGTGTGAGGAGCAGATCCTATGTCCCTGTACTGAGTGGAGTGTGGATTTACTTCAGTGAGGGTGGGGCGAGAGGGGGTCCCCTGTCTGTGCTGGACAAGGACTATGGAGCACATCTTTCAAAACTGCCTGTGGGGATTTTGGAGTGTTCCAAGCCTGCTAGCCAGAAAACATGCAGCAGAGCTGATCGCTGCCAGGTTTTTTTCTTTTCTTGTCTCCTAAACTTGCACTAAGTTATTTGATAGAGTCTGGCTTGTTTAAAACCGTGGCTAGGAGCACTGACCGCATGGCAGCTGTAGTGGCCGTGTTCCCATCGTGCAGGTGTCCAGTTAGGGTCTCTGTATAACAGTGCTGACGGTAAGATGTCCTCTGCCTTCTCTGCATACCTCTCTTAAGAACGTCAGAATTCTAGCATGGGCTGGGGGTACTTTTTCAATCCTCAGTTTCCTTTATCCTGGCAAGAAATGTATGGAGCAGAATAGGACCCAGCAGAACTGCAGCTCTGTGTTACCGCATTCAGAGCAGATTGAAAAGGGAAACAGATGTTCACAATTGAGATTTTGAAAGAAAGCTCTTGGAGCATTTGGATGGGTGGGGGAAACCGCAGAAATAACAATGTTCCAACTTCTGTACAAATGCAAAATAGTAAACAGGGCATACAATTCTGGAAATGTAGAGCGTGGCTTTCAGACTAATGTGGGCTGTAATTCCTGTCAGCCAGCTGAGGTGTCCCTTCAGAGTTTCATTTGCAGTTATGTGTTTTGCAGAAGAACGTGTTCCCTCAAAGGCTGAAGTGCCAAGAAGACTGAGCCAGGAGAAAGTTACCACTGTTTCAGGTAATTAAAATCTTTCCTTTTTATTTTCTGTATGCGCTATTTTTACCTTTATTTTCTTGTCTCTTCCCTTTGCTGTTTTAAAATAATGTTTTTATAGCTCGGCAAAGCTGTCTTTTTCACCTGGGTATTTGATGGCAGCAGAACTGCTTAGCGCCACTTAGGATGCATGAAAACCACTTGAGAAGGATTTATAAAGTAAGCCAATTTATACAAGGTATTCCTTCCTGAATTACTTTGTAATGACTCAATTAGCTTTCATTTCTGCACAAAGGAGATTTAGTTGCATAAATTAGCTTATCATCATTGAGGAAGTGTCACTGCTAAAGGACAGTTTATAGATACAACATGCAGTTGCTGTCAAACCTATAAGAATGTAATATAGACATCTGTGTATACTTTGTGCTTGAGCAGAACAGACTTCTGCCATTCAGAGACTAACAGGGGACAACAAGTTGCCCAAGGGACCGACAATGTAGACGTCTCTGAAAAGGTCAACTTGACACAGGCTCTGACAATCGACCCAAAGCTCTGTCTTCTTTGATAAAAATCAGATAAACTTAAGACCACTAATTGATCTGCAGCCTGTTTAAATGTTGGCCATGCATATCTTCATTGCATATGATTACCACAGAAAGCAAATGAATTGGGTAAGAAATGCCAGAGTCCGGTGACAGCAGCATAAAAATTGGAAAAGGACACAAATACCCAGAAAGGCAGTGAAGGATATTCTCTCAGCTTTAGCTTGGCAAACTGCCCTCGTGCTAATTATTTCTGGGACTGGAAATATAACTGCATACACCATGTAAAGTCACATGGCCAGACAACTTTTCTTGACAGAAGGGTATTTCCAGTTATGGTTAAAAACAAGATATATTTGTGCTTCAAGGGCACAGACCTTTAGATAAACTATGGGTGATTTGACATGGCAAGCAGAGAAGACTTGCTTCTTATCAGACCTTACACCTTTCTGAGATCTGCTGCATTGTAACTGTGACCTGCACTGACATGCAATCTGCCTCTCCTTCCACCACCGTACGTAATACACATAATTCTTTCAGAGCTGTCAAGGAAAGGGTGGGCAAGAAGAGTTCCTTTAGGAAGTAGCTCTGCAGTGCTCTTCCTGTTGCAACATGTGGGGAGGAAACAGAGGCCTGATTTCCTGACCCATACAGGAAAGCAGGAACAGGTTGCTGTGAGGAGTTTTGGGTTGCTTTTCTTGGAAAGGAAACAAGAGCCAAGTCATTCAACGCTGTTAATATTGTGCTCTGCTAAAAACATGTGTAAAACAACATGACTCATTACAGCCTTAATATTTAGTACTCATTTAGACATTACTGTAATTATGAGTGTGTTGTCGTAATGGAGCGTGGGGTCAATCCAATTATAAAGTTGCCAACAGCTTATTTTTTTTTCAGTAGTGTATCTTCTTGAAGATCTAAATAGTCATACTTTTGAAAACTCAAAACCTTAGCACCTTCATTTCTGAAAAGTTTTGACTGCTATGAGAGCAGCCTTATCAGTCTTACTAGTATTTGTGTAATGTCCTTGAAAGTACCATAACAGTTCTCCCCAGATATCAGATTAATTTCAAGCAATAATTTTCTGATCTGATCTTATTGTGTTAACTCTTCAACACTGAATTAACGCTCTTTGACTTTTGGGGCTGAATTGACATGGGTATTTGTAATAATTGCATCATAAATACCTAACCTGACTCAAGAATATTTTGTGATTTTCCACACGAACAGTGCATACATTCTTAAATTTAATATATTGCCTAGCTTTACTAAACCTGAATTTCACAGAAAGTATTCTGGAAGTTGTCTGTAAGCTCAGCCTGATAAGTGCAAAAAACCTTTCTTTTTTCCTACTCTTTTCTTGCCTTAACTTAGCTCTACTCCAGTTAATGTGCAGACTTGAGTTCTTTTTATTCCTTCAGTCTTGATGCTGACTGTAGCTGCTGGATAGCTTTAGATTATATGTTAGTGACCTAACTATTTAAAAACACCAAAACATTGAAGAGTTTCATTTATATAATATAACTTGCTGGGTCTTTTTTGCTACCACTATCTGCCTATTATCATTTCCACAATCATTGTTTCAGCAAGTGTCATGTTCTGTGCTGTCTCAGTGTAAATTCCTTGATTTTAGAATAAGTAAGGAACAGCAGGAGAAGACAAGTGAGAAAGATTATACTGGACAGATTGGGCTAGATTAGATGTTGAGTCCAAATAAATACACTGCAGTTATTTTGCCCTTATTTCATAATTTTTATGGCGTGTGGGACAAAGGGCAAGTAAGTAAGTAACAGGCATTCTCTGCAGTTTAAGACATCACCAGAACAAACAAATAACTGTTCTTCAACAGGTTATATCTCATCTGGGCATGGAGACCCAACACTGGAGGTCGAAATCACTTGTGTAAGACAGAATCATTCCAATAGCTTTAATATTGAACTTCATCTGTCTCCATCTTTAAGCCTTCAGTATGGTAAATACTGAGCACATAATCACCGAAAGGGGACGCAGTTCACCTCTTTCAAGTATTTTTAAGTAGTCCAGACTAGTAGTCTTCAAATCTGACACTATCAACTTTTATGGAATCTGATTAAGAGTCAAGGAATATAAATCAGAATGGCAAGCTGTTTAATATACTGGGCAGTGGATCACAGTGGTGAAAGGAAAACATACACACACGTTCCTTCATTCCACAAGCAATGCATGAACAGATAATATTAACTATGAGTTCTAAGTCACTGTCATAGTAGAGTTTGTTAACTTAGATGCCATCAGTGTTAAAGTGGAAGATCAGTGGAGATCAGGCACAGTCACATTTATTCTAATTTTTTTAGTAGTACATTTCCATACTTGGGCTGTAATTCCGATGTTTGTTTTGGTCAATTCTTTCAGGATTGTGCTCAGAAATGGCAAGCGCCAAAATTGTGACAAGGTAGGGGGCAGGAATGGAACAGCCTGCAGTTAGATTGGCTTAGGCTGCAATTGGACAACACACTTAAATCCCTCTGAAATACGTACTCGTAATCTGTTTTGGCAGGTTTTGTTTTTTTTCTGTCTATTGAGGCTGTTACAATATTCTTATAATTTTTTCCCATGAGTAATCCACGGGCATTGATAAGTTTTAAACAATCTACAATATTTGAAGTGCATGCTTGAGTGATATACTTGTCAGATTTTTAAATTTTATTTTTTTTTTTTTTTTTACTTGAACTGTTCACCTTCCTTTCTTCAAGCATGTATTGTCAGGTGTGGGTATTTTTCAGTGAAATACACAGTCTAAGCCTACCATCAGGAAGGCTGGCAGCTGTTGCTGTTTGATCTGTCAGCCTCAGAAGTGTTTTTATCAGTATATTGGACAAAAATACCTGTTGTTCCTATTACTGTTACTGGAAAAGGAGAGATGGCAGAAGAAAACCATGAGGAATTCTTTATGGAAGAATTTTGGAAACTGTTGAACAGTTGTTCATCCAGATAGCTGTCCTGGAATGAAAGAAGTATTTCCTGGGGAAACAATCTACCCAAAATCCTGCTCAGCCATTTCTTGTGATTGGTAATATTAAAAGTAGTGGGTAGGTAAAAACAAACTGTTTTCTACCCTGTGCTACACATCTAAATTTTTTTTTACTGTGCCTCATTCACATGGCCGAAGTGACCATGCCTTCAAAATACAACAGACTTAAGTTTAGCAATTATGTCATCATAGTATTTTTATGGCCCACAACATTTCACAGTGTGTAAGAATAGAGTGTAATTGTGGCAGAGTAATGCCAGCAAATCAGTACCTTTTGAATTTGAACTCTAATGGACATACAAGTTCTTGATACTAAATCTACCAGCTGTTTTCAGGTACTACCTGTGTTTAAGAAGCTCCACCTGATTTCATTGTCACATAAATACCAAATTCCTTCTCCCATGTCTTCTGGTTTTGTTTTATTCAGTTTTTCAGAGGCAATCAAATGAAACTTGGCAGGGTCCTCTCCAGCTGAAAGAGAAGCTGAAATAAGAAAGAACAGGCTTGTGTTTTGCAGAGGTTTTTGCAGCTTTTTTTTTTGTTGTTCTACCTCTGTGTTTGTGAAGCACCGTGAATCAGTTTAATGAAGAATTTTGACCTTTAGATGTATAGGTTCTGATTGGCTTTTATGTAAGTGTAGTTGCACTTAAAGAATTCGGAGAAACTTGTGCTGGTGGGTATGAGCGGGTATTTCAAAACTGAAATTAACACTTCTTGGAAGACCAGCATAGTTGTTCACAAATTAAACTGACATTTTCTCTGCCTATTTTTAATTTCTGTGCTCCTGGTGTACTGGTATATGCTTCTCCGAGAAATGGGGCTTTCTGATTTCCACAACTCTGTCTTATGTTGAATTTACAAATGAGGGGCACAGAGCCACGGTTAGTCTTTGGGCAACATCTTCACTGTTGCAATAAACTTACTTTAAAATTAATCTTTTTTAGTGTTGCTGTGTTATTAGTTGAATTGCTTTCCCACTTCAAGACTTAATTAAATGCTTATGATGAACATCTAGGGAGAGATGTGTCTCACCTGCTGTGGGATCTCTCCTGTTGCTGATGTTCCCCATGTAACTCCCATTAGTGTTAACAGAAGTTACTTCAGGCACATAAAGGTAAGAACAGACCTCAAAATGATAAAAAATGGTGTGAAAAGTCATGATTCATTTCAGGGCAAATCTGAAGAAGTAACAGGTCTGATTAATGTATTTTAAACCAAATCAGTAAGACAACTGCTGAAAGATTGAAAGGTGGGATACAATATCGACATAACTTTTAGGTTTTTTTCACATGAGCTTACATTACCTTTTATGAGATGGGACAGGGAACTGTGATCAGTGCAGTATCAAAAGACTGAAAAGAGATTCTGATTTAATATTTATCACAAATTAATTTGGTGCTAATCTGTGTTACTGTTTATAACTGTCCAATGCTAAATTGGTGAATACTGAGCTGACAAACAGGAAGGGCCAAAATCTGGAGATGCAACATTTCAAACGGATTCTGCTTTCCTCTTGAAATTATTCTATCTATGCATTTTACGGTAATCAAATCTCTTATTTATGAATGGTTTTGGTGTGAGGACAGAAAAAAAAATCTGTGCACTGGTAGTCAGAATGCCCCCTAGTGCTATATACCAAGTGGTAGCTACTAATCAGCAGTTTATGGAAAATTAAATGGCAGCTTTAAAATCAAGGTTGTGAATAGTTAGCCTTATGATGGTATTGCCATCAAGACACTACAGAACACAGGTTGGAATGGATAAATAGAAAACAAGCTCTTCTTGCTCATGCAGAGGGTATTAAAATGAAAATCTCAGTATTTTTCAAAATAGCGAAAACCACAAGTTGAATACTGCTATATTTTTTTATAACGTGACGCTTTCTATCACTTGATACTTGATATAAGTGAACCAATCATGATTAAATTGTAAACTATAAATAATAGTGTAGAGTACTAATGACATGCAAATGTAACTGGTATATGTTGGAATAACCAGCAAGCCTGCTGTTCAAGGATCATATAACAAAACTAAGATGACAGCCTTGATCCAGCCAGTTCAGTGATATTTATGTTATCAGAATTAGAAGATAGCTTTCCAGTGATGTAAATTATTAGTACATATACATTCTGTCTGGTTAGTGTATACATAATGTAACTGGTCATCTTACTGGTATTGCTTACATTCTTTTTGCATTAACTCATCACACTCCATTTTCATGGAATTAAAAACAGGAAATAGTTTGCAGTGTAACAGAAGCAGCCAGTGTATTTAACTGTGTGTAAGCGCTGTGTTTCAATAGATGTACTCTGTATTGTAAGTGTATGACAAAGCATTTATTACTGTGTTATTGCCGTATTACAGAGCAAAGAGTGCTAAATAATCAATCAGTTAATGGTCTGTATGGCAGCTTGAACACAGCACATCCATTGTGCTTATGCTGTTAGAAGGATGAGTTTATGACTGCAGTGTAGTTGCATGTTTAGCCAGAGCTTAATGTCCTAAACTGGAGCTGGCACAAATATTTTTAAAATGCAGCTTCAGCAACAGTTTCCAAGTTCTCCAGTATTTCAGAAGGAACAGTCAAGGATTATCTGAAATGTTCTCAGAGAAGTTATTTAGTTTTGTTGGAACAGCGGAGGGGGAGAGGGGGCGATCACAAAATACTTACTTTGGCTTCCTTTCACAGATTATTACTAATTATATTCTAGCAGTTTTATCAGCTTCAAGTTGAGATGCAAATATGGCTTGCTGAAAATATATTAGGAAAAAACGTAGCTGCTTTAAGTTGCAGCTGGAAAATGCTTTGAAAACCTGTAGCTACATGTCTCTTAAGTGATACAACTTGCCAGTGAAGGGCTTTCACATAAAACTTGTTTTCCACTTGCTTTTGTGGTATGAAGGAGCTGTTTCCAAAAAGAGAAGAAAGAAATGTGTGCTAATAAATAACTTCATCCTATCTGGAGATTTAAAGAGTAACTTTAGCCCCTCAATCTTTATCCTTTTGTAATTAGATGCTGTTTTCTTTGCAGATAGCAAAAATACCGATTATGCCAATTTCTATCAAGGTTTGTGGGACTGCACAGGAGATGTACCTGATGAGTTGACATTTAAACGTGGTGATGTTATCTACATTCTCAGCAAGGTATGGGATGCTCCTGGAACTACATAGTTGTAAAGAAAGCCATGGCAGAAGGGCACATTCCCACAGTTCTAGGGGGGGAAATTTGTCACTCCCTTTCAGGTCCTTTGTTTGCAATCAGATATTCACTGCAATTAATTATTTTGTCAAATGAACTATAATCACATTTAAAACATAGCCATGTTAACAGGAATTAACTTAAAAGTGTGTTTATTTACTTGTTCGGTCTTGGCTACCATTTCATAACTGATTTAATGGGAAACAAAGTGCTTTCTGCTTGTAAATGTTAACCTTGTAGATTTTTAAATTATCTTGTATGTTATGTTTTTTGTTTCCTGATTTATATTTGTGACTTTCTGGGCATCTTGCTACAGAAGATGGTTTGTGTTTTTGAACAATACTTTGATATTTGTATATATATTGTCATTGTTCTGACAGCTCAGATTCCAGATTTGTTTGCTCCAACAGATTTGGGCAATTTTTAATTTACTGCTTTCCTGTTTGCAAATCAAATGAGATATGTAATTTCTCTCATCTAAAGGGATGAGAAAGAGTATAAGCGTGAAATTTTATTCTATTTTAATGTTAGTAGTATTCTTATTTTTCCTTAACTCCCTGCATAAAACCAAAACCTCTCCTAAAATGTGTATCTAATGGTCCATTGAAGTCTACTTCTGAACAATTCATCAAAGGAAATTTATCTTTCCCCCATATATTAGAAAAAAGCTGAGCTTTTCAAGTTCTCATTGAAAAAACCCATACCTCTTAACATATATGTGGAACATATATCTCAGATGTAATTGCCATTCAGTCTAATTAACGCCGAAGATATATACAAGTAGGTGTGTGAAAGCTAGAGGCATCTGTTTGTCTTAGTTTCAAACTCTTCGGTTTTGTCACAATTGCTTTAAATCTTCCATGATACCTTAACTGCAGTGTTTCCGGATAATAAATGTAACAGCTTCTGTTTTAAATAAATTTAAGATTTATGGATAGAAAGATAGTCCTATATAAAAATATAGAAGATATATTACTAATGGTAATGTGCCCATGTATGTCTTTTGAGGTATTTCATTGTCACTTAAACTAATAACTGAATTGCATTACTAAAGGCTGGATAACACTCTTGGATTGGGCAGACTTTCAAGCAGTTACACAGCCCTGAAGAATGGTACTAATTTAAACTAATCATCTCTTCCCCCTCTCCCCCACCCCGAAAAGCCCGTGAACAAACGGATTCCACTGCACAAGTTTAGCCTCTTCATGGGTTGTGCTCTTCTGGTGTGGTGTGGAGACTATAAAATCTTAATCTTCAGCTTGTAGGTGAAAAAATTATTTGCTACTCCTTTCCCAGAAGAGTGAGAAATTTAATTTAAAAAAATGGAGCAGAATAGAAAAAACAGTAGCTTAAGCTGTCCTCTGTATATGAACTGTCCTGTGATCATGCTGTGATTAATCCGTAATTGGTCCTTGAAACAGGCTTGCTGCTGCTCCAGATATATAGAACCTCTCTCTTTGGGAATGATTTCTACTCCAAAATACAGCCCAGAAAATTCAGTCCTGTTTCGCTTAAAGATTGTTACAGCTTTTTCAGAAAAATGACTCTCGACCACTACTGTCAGCTCTGAATTTAGGGTCCTTGGAGGGGAAAGTGCCAGAGAATTATCCATCTTAACCCAGCACTTGATGCAGTTTCAAGGTCCATCATTTACAAGCTCTTTGTCTGGTAAATGAAAAATACAACCAAAGGACAAGTGAACCTAACCAACCTGAAGTCGGTCGAGACTTTTCTTCAGAAAATATTTCCTAATCCTATACATTAATACTTGGGTTTTGTGGCGGTCGGCAGGAATCCTTGGCAATTTTTTAATTTTTTCCCACCATCTAGTGGCTGCAGATGAGAGATGCAGGTAGTGACGGGGGGCGATGGCTCTGGATCCAAAATGGTGTCATAAATTCAGCTTCAGCTTGAACCTAGCTATGGCTTTATTGCCTTTCTATCATATGTCAGCCAGCTAGGAACATCACTCTTGAAAATCACATTTTGCTGATAAGAAAGTAAGCATGGGTATAGCAGTATTACAGTAAGAAGGGTGAAACATTAACAAAATATTGAGCGTATTTGTGCAACGTGTAATAGGTCTTTGTTTCACAAGGAAATATAAAGGGTATAGCTTGCTCTGATGAACGTGATAAGACAGATATTTGTCTCTCCAGTAACAGGTATGCCAGCAATATATTTTTACCTTTCTACATACCTTTATGTATCTAAATTAGGGTAACGTGACTATTTTGTTTCCAAGAAATGAGATCATTAGTACCACAGAACTACTTATGAACCAGTTTAGCAAATTTAGGCATTGATATAATTTAAATAAAGCAAGAGGAACAATATGTACATGTAAGTTTCTAGGTGAATGCCTTTGAGAAGAATGAGCAAGGTTTCAGTTTGGCAACATTTACTTTCTAAAATAGCAAAGCATTATGCAAAGACAAATCCCCCATAATTTGCTTTAAACTGAGCATCAAAATTCAGTGTTAGTGCAACAAGCATGATTTTCATGTTTATACTCTGATAATACAAATACCTATGTTTGACTAGTGCAATTACGGTAGAAAAGCATGCTTCCTTGTTTTAAAGGTGCATTCAAAAACTATTTCAGCTGTTATCTAAATATTTGCGTCAGTTGTGGCTTTTGTGTTGCAGCAGTTCTGTGGGCTCTTACAAAAAAATCCAAACCAAACCAAAAGCCACCTCCAAAGCTTTTTTCTAGGTTTTCCTACTTCTCAGACTTTCCTTTAAAGGTTAAGTTTTTAATCTGAGCAGAATTAGCAGAACTGTTGCAATAGAACTTGTTAACTTTTGTTTATTTTAAAATCAGTTAACTTTTCAGACTAATTGATCAATGTATCTGTATAAATAAATCATACTATTATAATTCTACTTTATAATATTCTTGAATATTCAAGCGTTTATATCTTACGCTGCAAATCAGGTGAACTTTCAGAAAACTATATACCCCTCTATGCAGTAGAGAAAAATTTATAGCTCTACTGATAGAGGGACTCATCAGTAAGATTTCTTGGTTAATATTGAGCATTAGAAATGCAATACTTGGGCATCCTGTTTTCTAAAAGGATGATTGCTCTTAACTCCTGCTTATTTATGGGTTTGCCTTTGCTTTCAAGCCCATATGATAAATGGGGAAACAAACCTTTGTAACAGTCCTTTTTGAAAGGACTTCTGTAGCTTTACGCAAGAAATCAATTTACAGAAATAAATACAGCTTCAGGTGGAGGTAGCCCTATTACTACTTTTTAAAAAAGTTTGAATTGCAGAGTTTATGCAAGTGCAGTACTTGCAGTATTGGTTTGCTTGCTTTAGGTGCACGTTTTGTTTTGGGAAAAAATGCCATATTTTTATCAGGAAACAGTAATGCAAATTAGATGTTAGCAGGCACCTGCTTAGCAGAATTACTGGTGGTTCTTAACTTCTAAGTTAATTCCCATCTCATATATTTGTTGGTTTAATGCAAATATAAATATAATATTTCAAAATCAGAAATTGTATCTCAAACTGGAATTCACCTTCCCGGTTACTACTTCAGTACCTGCCAATGCTATGTAATGTGGCTGACTCTGGTATTTATGATTGATGGAAATCTCATTTATCGCTTAACCCTTTGCTCTAGAATTTTCCATGAAAGTCAAATGTTAACTTGGTACCTAGATTACACTTTATTCAGTGGTTGTACATTTCTAGTGTGGCAGATTTTTGTTCTTTCGATACAATAAATGTCTGTTAAAGTGCTCACACCTCAACCTGTTTGTTTTTTTTTGCTTAGTGAAAAGACAAACAAGGAAATCTCCATAGCTTAGATTAGTGCTTATAAAATAAAATTAACAATGCAGCTGTTTTGTAATCACTGTGAGCATTTTGTACATTAGCTGTATAATCTTCATAAAATGTATTTATTCGGTAGTTTTCAAGAAGATCTGAAAGGCATACTAAAATCCTGAGTGGATTTTTTTGTCAGGCTGTTTTCTGACCGATCATACTGAGATCAGTATTTAACAGTAATTTCTCTTTCCATGAGTGTACTGCCCGTGTCTATGTTAGCAAATAGGGCATAGACTACCAACAGGAGTAGATTTGCAGAGTGAAACACATTTAGTGCTGAGGCTCCAGTGTCCACACAGTGTGTTTTTAAAGGTGTTTGATGTCCAAAGAGGTCTAGCCTGCTTTTGTGGAATGAGAACACATTAGTGGTTGGAGCACACTGAAGTGCATCTTCTGTTTTTATTTCATCTGAAAGAAATGTGGTGTGTGTACTCCGAGACTGACAGCTCTGCAAAGTGAGCCAGAGGAGGGAAAGTGGGAGCACTGGGAGATTCACTTCAGTGGAATGTTTCTGATCAAAAATAAAATGCAGTACTAGGTTGTACATTTTCTTCTTCTGGCTTGTTTACCTTACAGAAAAAAAAAAAAAAACCAAACAAACATGTCCAAACATAAGGTAAGAGCAAAGGCCTTTAAATGGAAGGTTAGTTAAGATAAACTAATGTAAAGTAACTCCAGCTTTGTTGGTTCGCATGTTGATAATATGTAAGCATTTACCTACATGATTAGAAAAAATTTTGTGTGTCATCTAATGGAAAATAAAATGCCCTTCTGTCCTTCCAGGGTTTTTTCAGGGGCCAGTTTTGCTTCGGAATTCAGTCTGCTTACCCTGATTTATACTGGGACTCTTTAGTTGGTGTCTTTTTTGTCTCATGTGATTGCAGGAAATAAAACCTAATAACGCAACTATACAGTAAATCTGAGGGTTATATGCTTAAAGATGACCATTTTATTGCTGTCTTATAACAACTCTACTACCTGTGAAGAGGTCTCATTCAGTTATCTAAAACATTTATCATTTTCCACTTTTTAGAGAAAATGCTGTTCTGTGCCAGAAATGCTCCCTGGTTGATAGTGTATCATTCAGCAATTACACCAAAGGAAGTTCTAAAACTTTTTAGCTAGTCTGAATCTTCTGGATGTTTTAAAGGTGTTTTAAAATATTATCTTGCCAAAATTGCCCCACAGGATATTCTTTTTTTTTAAAAAAAAAATTTCTCCCTGCTTCCCACACATCTTTAGCTTGATAGGAAAGGCTACTTAGTTTAAAGCCAAACAAAGTTATAGATAATGTTTTGCTTTTCAGTTTTAAAGTTTGCAGATATTCAGTCCTTCAGTTAATACTACTTAGAGTGCCACTGGAAGGGGGCAGGAGAATAATCTTTAATTCACACAGTTCAGGTTTTTTTGTTTTAAAAATCACAACCCCATTGTTTTCTTCAAGGCATTGAAAGATAATGATTTTCAGTAAGTCTTTTTTAAAAACAAACAAATAAAAAACCCCGCCCTGCAAACACAAAACCCATACCATATGCATTGAATAATAGGGACTAACTGCGCAAGGACCAGATGCTCTCAACTTTTGCTGAAGTCAGTAGAAGTTAATATGGTGCAAAGCATCTGGAGAGCCTTATTTATGCAGAGGATCTGTTCTAAAGGTAGAAACTGTTTTGGAAAGAGTCTTGAGTATAAAAATTTTCTCTTCTTGCACATCAAAATTCTTTTCTAGATAGTACAAAAATCTTGAATTTACGAGATATCTGTAAAAAGCGGGCAGTGTGTTTTCCCCAAGTGCAAAAACTTTCACGACCAGTGCCTTGTGGAGTCATAGGGACGTACACATTAGTCCGGTAAAACTGGTAGGATGGGGACAAGGAGAAACATCTGCTCACAGTGTGTTCAGTTAGGAGCATTTAAGGAGCCTGTAAACCCTGGTGGGGTTTTCTTTCCCCCGCTATCACAGCACGCTGTAGAGAGAGTGTTTCAGTGTGTTAAATGTGAAGTCATAACCTGTTCCTTGCTGCCCTGTGAAATCACTTCACTTTGGTTAATAAATTTCTGCCGGGGAAAAAAAAAATCCACTCTCCGGCAGAGGGTGGATGTGTAGAAGTAGCTTAGAAAGCGTTTGGTCATCTGTTAAGGTGGTTGTTTTGCATTATTTGGCATAACATATTCCGCTGCCCTGGTGCTTGTCATCCAGGGGTTGTGGTGCCCTTCCCCCCCCCAGCTCCTGCCTAATATTGCCTGGTAAGGACGATGTGCTCCCACTCGCACGGCAGAGCTGCGGCCACACACTTGTGCGTTCTCCTCATCGCAGGGCGGCTGGATCTGGCCCTGCCCCCCTCTCCTATCCCTCTGTTTGCCTCGGAGCAATTCATTTTGCAGTTATTGAATTTCTTTGGAGAGTTATTTTCATACAGCGAGCATCACGGCACCTCTGGATCTCGATAGCGTTTCTACATAAGGAGAAAGGAGCTTTGTGTTAGTAATTACCTAACATTGTCAGGAGCTGACTGCAGGCCTCTTTCTAGTGATAACAGAATAACCACATAATGTAGCTTTATAGCACATGATTAATAGAAAATAATTACACATCCTACAAAGGGATGCAATATTTCTTATAAATTGACTACAATGGTTTCCTGTAGATTAAAGGACTCTTCATTATTTTATCAGTCCTTCTGAAGTACAGTCGCTTGCCTGTGTTAGCAGTGATGTTAAGAGCTGAATGGGGTGAGGGATACCAGATGGTAAACCCAGTGGTACCTAAGACCTGAAGCTGATGCTTGCGAAAGCACCGTGCTTCCCAACTCTTAGAAATTCATATAAAACTCCTAACTGTAGTCATATCCTTCTGCATATTAATCATTATTTCCTACAAACGTGAGTTTTAGACTTTTATTCTACACCTCTTAAACAGCAGTAATAGACACGGACCTCATAACAGCAGTGTATTAGTTAAATTATTTTGCTGTGAAGGAGATTATAATTGATAATGTTGACAGAAACAATACATCAATTTGGATTTTATATGCGAGTTCAAGAAAGGACGGCGGGGGGACTGCTTTATCTGCCCGACTAGTAAGCACTCTTGTGGTACTAAGGACAGAAAGGAGTGGTTAGGAGCTTAAAGAGAAATGTCTTTAACCAGTTTAAAAGGGAGTGTTATCAAATTATTCTAAAACCTGAGATTAAAGTTTTATGTTCTTGGTAGCCAGGTATCTGCGTTATATTTTTGTTCAGACTTCTGTGGACTGCAGATAGTTTAACTGGGATTCATACTGCACTTGAGACCCATGCAAAGAATAATAACTTACGTAAAATAAAATGCAGTATTGTCTGTATGATATAATGGTTGCAGTGAATCCTTAAATTAGTTTACTAGTCTGTTACATCAACATTCATTTCATCTTCTCACTTAGCTTCATGCCAGTGGTGTATTAGTAAGTAGCAAACCCCAGAAAGTTTGTAAACAGCAGCATGCTTTTAATTCTGTTTTGAGGTATCTGAATTGTTTCTTTAAAAACATTTGTTTCTAAGTTCATGTAGTGTTGCCAAGTGGAACATTTTCAATGGATAATGTAGTCCACAGGCTTTTTCTATGCCATTTGTCATATGCAATTTAATGACCGCTTAACTAAGCCACTTCCCTCATTTCATGTATTGTTTGTTTTTTTGGCTGATCTCTAGCAAAACTTGCTTAATCACTCTTGCCAGTCACTTCACAAGTTCCATGTAACAGCTTCAAATCTTCTGTTGCTTTCTCTTGGAGAGATTTATTGCTGAGATTCCAGTAGTATACGTGAGTACTGCCCCTTTCAGCAATTTCCCACTTCAGTCTAGAAATCCAGTTTGTATATTTAACCAGGGTATTGTGTGATAACACATGGATTTTTAAACAGGCTGGTCTGGAACATTATAAACCTCAGTGTCACGGTATTATTTAGCCTTTAAGGGTTTGGGGTGTAACGTGTACCCCCATGGGAAAGGTTATGAGTGGTTCTTAACTTCTGGGGAGAGCAGTTTGCGCTGAAGATCAGGTTCAGATGCCTCTAGACTTTCAGAGCAGAGCCATCTCTGGCAGACTGCTCTGCAGTGGAAGGCGGAAAAAGGTGGAATTATTGTCGCAGCTTTCTTGTGCATGTGTTCACATCGTAAATGAAGGTTTTCCTGCTGCTTTTTATGTGTGTTTTCTTTAAATCACACTTACTGCTGTATTTTATGGATAGTAGGATAGAATCTTTTAAATCACTAATTCACTGTGAGGAGAAGGAGGAATACATTTAAGACTGGTGTTCAGCCTTCCGCAATAAGAAAATGCAAAAGTGTATGTGTGCCTGCATGCACGTGTGTTTTAAAAAAAAAAAAAAAAAAAAAAAAAAAGAGAGCTTGGGCCCACATCAAAGCGGGCCATCAGCAGGGCTTGTTGTAGTTAAGCGCAGGGAGGGCTGAGTACCGAAGTACCTCATAGGACCCCAGAGAACTGTTGACCAGGCCAGATATGCCAGTAGCAAATCATTATAGCTCAGGCTCTAATGAAGCTCCATTAACCCTTAAGATCCACCTGACTATTTATAACTGAAAAACTTTATCTACAGTCAAAATAATAGCTTCGTCTCAGTAGGACCATTAATTCAAAATCCTACAGCCTTTTGCTGTTCTCATCAGAAGAGCAGAGTAGCAGGAAGCAGATGTTGCTTATCAGAGATATCTGTGTATTTTGTATTTTCCATGTTTGTTCCAAAGTAATTTCTACCTTACTAATAATTCAATTTTGAACGGGGTCTCTGTTTTAATAATGCTTCATTTGTAACTCTCTCTATGTGTGTGTGCAATTTCAGCTGTTAGAATTTATTGAACTGCTGTTAGGATTGATCTTAAAATATTTATCTCATAGGAAAAAAAATTAAATTTGGATCTCACAGTACTCTTACTTGGTATTGCTTTTGGAAGATATTATTTCTTTAAACTATTATAATCCATTTTGTTTCATATTTATCTCACTAAGCCTAAACAAATTTCAAACAAAAGTACATTAGTCATCTGTCAGACATATGAGATCTGCTGTAGAATTTTCTGCAAGCCTAAAGCAATAGTAGACTTTGTCCGTAGAAAGGCATTATGTATTATATATATGGTGTTCCCTTCACATTTGGGCGAAGTAGTTTTTAAAATAAGTTGATTGTAAGTTTCTTAGAGTTTAGCCTTGTGATACTGAAAGAATCCCAGTTGATTCTTATATGTCAACATTGTGCTATTAGATTTTAGTTACAAAGATAGAAAGTTCTTATATTTGTGATGAATAGAAGGTGGAGAGGTCAGCTGTTTTTAGTGGGTGTTATAGAGAAGTGTGTCTGTAATTAAGAAATTTTCTTGAGTATGCCTGGCCTTTTTAAATTTTAACTTCTGTCTTTGCCTAACTCTGCATGTGAATGCCTCTAACAAACAGATATAATGTTTTAATTTTCAATTGAAATGATTATAACTGTATATAAGAGAAAGCATCCACAAGGAGTTGCATACAAAACTCTGTTGCATTTATATCGGACTAAAGGTTAATATTGCATATTGTTTTCAATTAGGAGTACAATAGATTTGGCTGGTGGGTAGGAGAAATGAAGGGAACCATTGGCTTGGTGCCTAAAGCCTACATAATGGAGATGTATGATATTTGAGAGGCCTGGGTAAGTACATTTTAATCCAATCTTCTGTAATGGCTTATATGTTCCCTTGTTCTGTGTTTCATAAGTATTTCTTTCCTGGAACCTTTGTAGAAGTCCTGTTAACATAAAGATTATGGCAAAATATATTGAAGGTTCAATTAAAGCACTTTTTCTGGGATTCTGTATGAAATATTAAACCACAGTGTACAAAAGATGATGTATTTTATAACTATGTTCCTTGTCCAGATTTTTTTTTTTTTAAATAAAATTGTTGTGCTTTCTGCTTGGTTTTGTTACTTTAGCAATATGTGTGTATCTGTCTGTGCAGAAAACTGTGGAAGGGGATAGATATTTGGACTGGGTTTGATATGCATGTTTGAGGTTTTTTGGTTAATGATGAACTTTCAACTTCCTTCTCCCTAATCAGGAGAAATCTGCACTGGAAATCAAGAGTGGTGTGCAGCTGCAGTTTACAGACCCAGCCTGTGAAAGAAGATTCTGCCATACACATTTTGTGGTTTCAGTGAATGTAGTCAGATCGTTGCCTTGTGTATATTTAACATTAAAAACTGTAGTTGATCATAATTCTGCGGAAATGTTTTTCTTAGCTACCTTTTGTAGAATTGTAATGCTAGGAAGTGAAATAGATGGTAATTAACATATGGGCCACAAGCAGCCAAATAGTGCCTGTTGCTCTTTTCTTAAGCATATATGGCAGCACGCTGCAGCTATAGGTTTCTGTTCTTTCAGGAAGTTTGGCTATGTTTTCCTGTTCCTCAGACTTAGAAAAATTAAGCTGAACTTTGCAAGTAGAAAACTATTACTCAATTCATGCATGCATTAACCTTTTAATGCTCACTGTACATTTTGTGCAGTTTCCTAGGAAAATCAAGGGAAATTTATGTGTAATATTGCAAGTCTTCAGGGTATTCTGCTTGAAAATGTTTTTGTATTACGTTTTAGCCAATGATTTATTTTTCTCATATGCTTAGTATCGTATTGTTAATATTTTGGTGCCACAAAATGAAGGCTTGGTTCTTTTGCTGATGTAATAAATCAGCCTGTGTGGTAATAGTGCTCTGATACCATTCTGATTTGGAGAGATGAATTCTGTGATGATTTGCAAAAAGATAGTATTTTAAACCCCACAATTTTTGCTAAGTCAACATGAGCTAAATGGCAGGTCCATGGCAGCGTGAAGTATTTTACCTGTACCTCACAGATACTTTCACAGAGTCAAATGTGGATACCTTCTTGAATTGTGGAGTTTCTGATACAAGTTTTGCAACAGACATCTTCAAATCTATGTGGATGTGTAACAGCTCCCCACAGTCTTAGTGCGAAATCCAGAACTTTGTGCCTAAAAGCATCAGTTGAAACATAAAAAAAGTACACTAAAATACAGCCGCTTGTGGACAAGGGGTTGGGCAAGTCAGAGTTAACACTTTAAATACTGTTGTTTTGGAGATGCACTTTTCTGTTAGCATGCAAGATCAACTTTTTTTGTATCCTCCCACACACTTGATTTGTGAGACCCTTAATCTGCCAGCCAGGCAGGTCAGGCCAGTCTGCAAACTGCTGAGCCTGTGCAGGTCCCCTTGTAGCTGCTTGTGCTGTTTATGCTTCAGGCGGGCCCTGGAAACACTGTGGGTTAAAAGGTAACGTTAGCCCGAACTCGGAATTAGATCCTTTCAGTAAACTAAGATGTTGTGCTTTACGTTAGCTGATGTATGATACTTGATGGTACGCTGGATTCTAAAAGGAGTCGAACAGGGTACAGGGTTTTGTTGTAAATTTTTTTTTAAAAAAAAGAGGTAGTAATTGAAATTGATTCAGTACGTTATCAGCGAAGCATTAAAATGATAGATTGTAGTCTTCAGGTCTTTTACTACTTAAATTTATCAAGTGCACTTGTGGATTGTGTACAGCACGGGGAGCGTTAGCATCACGGCTAGAAAAGCTCCTTCTCTCCTGTGACCATGGCAGCGTAGTACATCTGCCCCACCGAAAGGTCTTTTTATCAATGACTTAATTCCAGATTCCACCACCACCTACTTTTTTGGGGCGTCAATCCAAGCCCCCCTCTCGTTGAGATAAACGCGTGGGGGCAAAACTTGAGCAGGACGGGAGCGGCGCGGGGGCAGCCGGTGCCGCAGGGAGGGAGGGGCGGCGGCTGCGCAGCCCCGCGCAGCCCCGCGCAGCCCCGCGCAGCCCCGCGCAGCCCCGCGCAGCCCCGCGCAGCCCCGCGCAGCCCTGCGCTGCGGTCCCGCGGCGGTAGGTGGCAGCAAATTTTCACATCACGGGCGGAGGCCGGGCCCGTCCCCTTCCCCTTCCCCCTTCCCCTTCCCCTTCCCCGCGCCGCTTCCGCCGCTTTGCCAGGAGAGGGCGCCCTCGCCCCAGCGATGAGCAGCGGGCCAGCCGCGCGCTCTCCGGGGTGGCGGCAGCCAGGGAAGTGGAGCGCCTTTTGTCTGTAGTTCGGCTTTAGGGCATCCCCTCGCCCTCAGTACGTGTTGAGGGGGAGTAAACAAGGTGCCTTAACACTCAAAACCTGCGAGATGTCCTGAAACTCACTTGCAGTGTCTTGGAATAACCCAGCAGTGCACCGCGGATGAACGCTTTACTTTAAATCTGTGCAAATACCATCATCTTTTTTGGATAAGAAAATCTCCATTAATACAGCTTAGAACTCAAAGCTAGAAAATGCTAATGGCTTTGTTTTTGTTATTTACTTAGGTTGCACTTTCTGTGAACAGTAAGATAATTTTTTAAAAGGTGATTGTAAGTCATATTTTGTACGGCGTTTTACTCAATTATTTGCTCTGTTCTGGATTTGTACTATACTGCCATTAGATCTTACAATAATGTTCTACTCTGCAAATTTTTAAGGTTCAAATAAAGTTTAATTGTTTGCAAACTGTTATGATGCTAATAATTCAACAGCCTGCTGTGTTACTAATGAAATTACTTTGTTATGATTAATTTGGAAAATAGTGTGTTGATTGTAGTAATTAAGCACAACAAGGTGAAGTAAATGATTCTAATGCCATCTGGCCTCCAGACTGAATGAAGAAATGAAATGGGGCTGTCATTTGAATTTATTCAGAGAAGTAAGGGTAATACAAATGCTTTTTATAGCAGAGGCACCCAGATAAAATCCTGCCACTCCAGTATTTTTTCTATGTACTTCTACATACAGATAACTGGTTCCTATATTTTTCCAGCATCTAGTTAGGACATATATACCTCTTTGTGCATACTGCCACTAATTATATGTACTGATGGTAGCGTATGCACCGGTTCTTCCATCACAGGTCTGTATGGATGGCATTTAGAGAAGTGATATGCATTGGCTTGCCTTTTGCTCCACTATTAATGATGCAAACTTTCTTTGGCTGGAATTAAGCTGAATGTGAATGCTGGTTAAGATCCCATTCTATATTCAAATCCAAATGCATAAACTTTGTTCTTTCTGGTTCTGCAGTCTGAGTATGACATGGCATCAGAGGGACCGTAAAGAATAACCCTTTAGAACCTGATCCCAAGGCTGTTGGAACTGAGAAGCTATTGAATTCACTTGCTTCTGCATCGAGCTCTCAGAACAGTAACTCAAAAACGGGTGGCACAAAGTACCTTTTGCTGAATGCTCTTTGCCCTCTTTCTGAAAGAGATGCAATTATTTCCGTAAGCTGAACTGCACCAAAGAAAGGCACTGAGTTCTCTATAGCTAAATGATAGAAATCCATTTTTCTATATCAGGTAAAGCAAAAAGGAGTTGTGGCTGTAGATCCGAGTCCTGGCTCGATCAAGTTCACTGGGATCTGTGGGAAAGCTGTAAAATATTAAAACATGTTATGAAAGTACCAGGTTGATGACAGTGGCATCTTCGGCTGCATGAGCCATTTGATGTTTCTTTCATCTCTCTTCCTCAAGTTGATGAAGACTTCCTTAGTGGGAATAAGCGTACACATGGAAACCTTATAAACAACTTTCCACTTTACATAGCACAATGTACCAATAAAATGTGAGACCTTCACTTAGCAGGGTTTCTCTGAAGCTGGCACTTCTCAGAGAAGTGTCTGCTTAATTCTATCTTTATTTAGAAAAAAATGTCAGTGAAGAGTGCTCTGCCAAATCTGCATATCTTTTTTTTAGGCATTCGTTTCCTGCCCAGCATCTCGTGTCTTACTGTGAGGAACCTGCACCAACCAACTTCAAACTATGGACTTAAAACTGTGGATTAAAGCTGGGTGTAAGCACAGTATTTCATGATTCTGGGATGAAATTGTGATTTGGCCAGTCTGTCCTTGCTACAGGAAGAAGTAAAGGGAGGCCAAGATGGTGACAAGACGTGCGGGTCAAAGGGATGTTGCTTTTCTTATCCAACTGTGTTATGCCAAAGAATATATGTATATATTTTCCCTTTAAATTCTGAACTGGATCAGGCAGTGATAAGCCATGAATTGTTCTATCATAGCCTTTTGTGGATTTGTTTAGGAGTGATTTTGTAATGGGATCTAGACAATTCTGTTTCTGCTGCCAGGAATTTTCCTTACTCCAAACTACCACACAGGGAAATTCATAGGGAGCTGAGTTCACAGCAAAGTAGAGGAAAAACCTCTGCACCTCAAGGCTATGCCAACATGAGTCAAATTTAAAACTGGAAATATCAGCTTCTTCCCAGCCTTTTGGGAGGACCAAGTAATTTATTTAACAGGAAAAAGTTAAAAATCCAAGGTGTTGTCTTGTAGCAACGTGTGGGCCAATAAACAGTGCAGGCAGTCTGGGAAGAAGAGCTGCTGGTAGATGAGGGGGCAGATAGTTTCAAATGGCACTAAACCCTGATCTACCTCTTAATTTTCTGCTGTAACAAACTAACGTGTTTGAGCTTTTCTCCTAAAGCAGCTTCAGTGTCTTGCAACCCGTAGCACAAACTTCCTTTCACCCTCTCTTGTAGAGCAAGTGCTACTCCATGAAGATATTTGATAACTAGTGAGCATTTTACAGCAAGACTGTAAAGTTTATGCTGCGAGATGAAAAAAAATATTTCTGTGTTCAGTCACAGTGGGAGGATTTGTGTTGACAGAGTAGAATTACCAGTTTGGCCACTTCCAGTCTGCCATAATTGCTTGCATATTTGTAAATAGTGCCATGGGATTTTTAACGGCCACAGGCAATCAGGGTTTTGGTTTTACACCTCGTGCTACAAGACAGGGTACCATACCACAGAACTGAGCCCCGTGCAGAACTGCCTGGGTTAAAGGAAAAAAGTATTACACAGAATCATTATCAATCTTCCAAATGCCAGCAGTGTGGAAGAGTGCCTTGGCAGTCTCCCACCCAAGAGCTGACGTGGCCCGATGCTGCTTTTTAATAGTCAAATCTAATAGGGTCAGCATGAGACGAGCAGAGCGCAGACAGTCTGACAGGCGTGGGCAACTCAGTTTATTCATTGGCGGTCTTCAGCCTCTGAGACTTATTTCAGGTTGGAAGGGAAAAGATGAAATCTGCAAACGGTCGTGTGGCATGAGGGAAGCAGAGGGACCTTCCTCGTTTTCTGCTGCTCTCATCTGAGAGGACTGCCATTCTTCCCTTATATTTAAATTAAAAGCAGCCAGGCATGAATGCACATGTATGTGTGGGCAGGAGCGGATTTTATTATATGGAGTCACTTACAATCATATTTTGATGCTGGTTTCTCCTTTCTAAAAGGTGCTTATGTCTGCATGCTCATCATAGCTGGGCTACCTTTACTATAAAAAAATGATATTCCTAGCTTTTAAAAAATTCTATTTCCAGTTGCTTAAAGGCTCTATCCTAGTAACTTCTCCCATCCTACACTTCCCACTGGGATAGTAGTCTTAGTGCATTATGTCAGGTGCCTCATAAAACTCTGTCTTTTGTGACACTTTTTTTTTGGTCTGTACCAATAAAATACTCCAGTCTCATTTTTTGCAGCATCCTTTCCTCCTATTTTCAAGCTAATTTTGGACTTAGTTTTAAGGTATTAGACTGCAATCAAAGGGGGGTGGGGGCAGGTAATTATGCATCTAAGTTTCTATAACTTAACAAAAAAGCAGGCAATCCCCATTACCAACTATGAGAACTGTTTCGGAAGGTCTAGAAACTAACCAGCTTCCTATCCATTCATTCTTTTCTGCTTTTGAGACTGGCACATTATAGATGATGTGGGTACTTAACCACTTCGAGACCGAGGTTATCTGTTCAGCTACTTACTGTCTTCAAGGTCACCTGTAGGTAATTATTGACTTGTGACCAGCATTGCACTACTTTGAAGGCAGCGTCCAGGAAACAAGCGTCTTCTCTCTGGGCTTTGTAAATTTTCAGAAGGTGAGTGAAACTTCAAAATGCAGAGGTGTCATCCAAAATAATCTCTCTCGCTAAGCCATGTTTATGACTTGCACTTCTGTAAGTACGCTGTCTTCACTGTACTGCTGCATCCATTTATTTATACAAAATCGTGAAGATGAGAACATGTATCATGGCATATTTCAGAAACGTCAGATTTTTACAGAACTGGGCCAAATTGATGTTTCAGGTGTATTGTAAGGAAATGCTTGCTTGAGAGTATGAACCTGCATCTGTACTTACGGTGGTCTGTGTCAGATTTAGGCAAGTGGTGGAGATTGGAGACCTGCATGGCTGGCCCTTTGCTGAAAACGGATGCTCACTGATCTATGTTCAATATTATCTTGGGCCCTTCAGCTGCAGCGTTGCTACTGAACATCTTAAATAAATTCAGTGAGCTAGCAATTTATGCAGGTGTTTGTCCATCAGATGTGGATCGGGTTTTTGAATTATAGCCTGATCTGACAGCACAGCATATGAAGCTGCGATGTGATACGTTTCTGTTTACATGTCCTCAGACAAGCTGATGATGCCGAGAAGCGTATGTGGACCACAAAGGGATTTCATCATGCTCATTTCATTAAATGGTAAAGATAATGTATTTTAATGTAATTCTTGTTTGCACAGGCTCCTTGATGTTACCCCTGTTATGAAGGCCTTAATACAAAAGGCTTAGATGTCATAACATTTGAAACAGGGGAGTATGTGTTACGGTAATTCAGTCTAAAACTGACCAGAGTGTCTCATAGGGATCGTTGAACAGGGTCCTGGCCAGCTACTGAGAGCATATTTATTTCATTTGGTAAACAGTGTTTGATTATGAATTAATTGTCATAATTCAGGCAATTATTTCAATAATTTTATCTAGTTAAGAGTAACAGTAGACATACTGTTTGCTAAATGTATTAACTGAAATTACAGTAGCTATTCAGACTACATTAATCATAATACTTATTAGAGTCTGCCCTTCCTATGTCTGTGGGCTCTTGGAATGTTCTGCTTCTCCTAAGTATTGTCATTTCTGCTGGTATTACAGAAAAAAACCTGAAATGTGAGCAGTTGTCAATGATACAAACGTCTTTTGTCTTTTCCACTGTCTGCTTCTTGAAAACAGAGACAGTTCTGCATGTACAGTCTGAAACAAGGGAATTTAGCCATGTGATTCCCCTTTAACCTCAATGAAAGTTATGCAGGTAATTCTTAATTTGAGGGCATAGTATTAACTCCTTATCAACAACAGTAAGCATTCAGTCACATAGTTCCCTTGGCTTCGTTGGAAGTTCTCCAACAACTTCTTTCTTACGTAAAATACAGGATTTAAAATAAAGTTTCTAGCATGCAAAGTTAATTTTCCTGATGTAAGGGATACCTCTAACCATGAGTTAGCCACCTGGATATAGGATGCCAATTTGTCTATGCAATATTTCTTTATGTTCAAAATTGCTCTGCACCCAGCACTTAACAAATACGGGGAGTGCTGTAAGCACAAAGAGGATGGCTTTGGTGCTTCTGATCCCCAGCTGCCCTAAGAAGATCTCCTTGAGACAGTTCTTGTAACCAGATGGAAGCAGTTTACATGCTACTCGTTTCGAATTCCCGGTTCACACACTGATGGTCTGCAGACTCTGGACTGAGGTCTGATTTATGACGCCGGGATTAATGGGGACTGACTCTTCTGAAAACATGGCAGATAGCCAGCTCTATGCTACTGTAGTGAAAAGTTGTGTTTGACCCCGTCTGCTTCATTGGCCTCTCCCTTTCCCTACCAAATCTAAATTGTGTAGGGGCAGATATTATTACTGCCTTCAGCAGCCTTTGTTATAGACAGCTGTCAATGGCAGGTGAATGCTTTGGCTGTGCCTGTATCCTTCCAGCCAAGAAGTAAGTGTATAATAATGAGGATATATCTCGTTATATGGGTATACTGACACAGAATTATAACGTCTGTATATGGGCCGCTGACAGTCCCCATGTCTCCCGGTATATTCTATTTTCTCTAGGCCAAGTTTATTGCTCTCATAATTGAGTCCAATCCTGAGGTCTTAATGGAGTTGCGCATTCTGAAAGTAGCAGGAAATACAGCTCCTGTGGAGCCAGGAGCCTGCACAGTGTCTGCTCCAATCTGCCCGGGGTGTAATTCCACCCCTTCCCGATGAAGGGTGGGTGACACAGGGCATAGCTTTAGAAGAAACTCTGAATCGGTCATTTTTATCATTTGCTCCATCTCACGTTAGGAATGCTTGAGTGACCTTTTGCTTGCAGTAAAGCTTACACCCCTAGTTTGCTAAATGGGATCATGTTAATCATTGGATGACACCAAGAAATAACAGGCTTACATTGCTCTCAGGTAGAGGCAGGTTGGGCAGAAGGTGAATCTTTCCGGTGGTGGGGGCTTGGTTGCCTGGGGGGCTTCTGCAGTTTCCATTTCTGGAGGATTTGGAGAACCTGCTAGTAGTGACTTACCCATGGTGATCCCTGCCTTGGGGTTGGGACATGTGCTAAATGACCTCCTAAGGTCTGTTCCGGGCCAGTTTTCTGCAATTCTGCAAGTCAGCAGTGAGCTGACGCTGTTCTGAAATGGCAGAATAAATACAAGTCCAGTCTTAGTTTTATTTTGCCTGGTATACTAAAAATGCTGCTGCTCTGTGGGTTCATGTGTTCCTTATCCCCTTGCAACTTCACAGGCTCCAAGCAGGAGCAGAGATCACTATTTCCTGCCCAACAAGCGTGTTAGTTCCTTACATCAGTAATTAATCTGGCCCGCAATTAATATATTTAAAAAAAAAAATAAAAGGCTTCTTTCAAGTGTCGTACACCTTGCTTTGCTTTGCCTCCAAGCATGCTTGGCTGTGCCAGATATTAAACCAGTTTTGAGTGTGTGCAACATTATGTTGATTCTAATTGCTGTGGAAAGCATTTCACTCATGCATTTTTAAGCAAAAGAGCTACAACTTCCAGTTGTAGCTATTTATTCACTTCAGGTAGTTAAATTTTAGTTACCACTGCGGTGTCTAAATGTCTTGGGAAATAGAGAAAAATAGTCTTCAGTCTTGTCTGTTGTTTCTTTCCCCTCTTAGAACAGAAAGGGATTTTTCCAGAGTCCGCTCAAGTAAATAGAAATGTTCTCATCCTTATAATAGGCTTTGGATCAGGTCCACCTGTAAAGATAGTCCTCTTCCCCGCTCCCCCCTCCCTTAATTGAATGTATGACATATATTTAATCCTGGCAGTATTCTTTATCTCTGTGAGAAGTCCTTTTAATTCTCTGTGTAAGAAAGTGTTCTGTGATGTGGCTACCTGATTTTATTGAAACTCACATGACAGGAAAAAAAATTATTGCCTTCCCTGTCAAAACTGACAGTAATTACGAGGCCAAATATATAGCTGTGATTGACTTGTAAAACTAAATCTGTAATATTTCAAGTTTGTAAGTTGACTTGTGCAGCTTTCAGGAAATACAGCCCAGTATTTTCTTTGCAAACTGACATCTCTTTAGCCATTTCTTTTATTGTCTTTGCTTTTATTTGTGAGGCCAGGGAGTAGACAGCATGTATATAGAATGTGCTGGATGGCATTTAACAAGTCTGCTTCTGGGGAAAAATAGCTGAACGGCAGCGAAGGGAAAGTCGGGAAGGTTTAAGCACATGGTTCCTTTTATGTGCTCCTCTTTATACATAATCTTTCAGCAATAAATACTGCATATTGATTGCTTAATTGTAATGGAAACATACTTGGACAGGAGCAATGTTATAGCCTATTTACTGCCTTAATTTTTAAAGAGTTTTTAAATTTTAAAATGGATATTGCACTAAATGCAGTGCTGTGCTCTTCTGTGCAGAACTTGGTGTAGAAGGACTTTCTCATCAAGGCTGCATTACTGAGGGCTCTTTCTGCTTCAGCTGCCTTCCTTTCTGTTACCTTTGTAAAACCAGAAAAATCTGTAATTGGTGTTTAGCCTCTCTTAGCATGTGTGAAATTCACTTCAGATCAAACAAATGGCTTTAGATTGATTAGTGAAAAAGCTCCCAAATAGGGTTCTGTAAAGAATTTAGATTTATCCAGACTACACATAAAAGTTTTGCTTGTTTATTTGCCTAAAAAAATGAAACATGTGCAGGAGTTTCCTGTTAATAATGAACATTTCTGAGGACTTGTAGCAAAAAGTGATCCTTCTTTGGCTGAGGGAGAAAAAGGCACCTACACATCAAATAAATGTGTAAACCAAATGCTGGCTTGAAGACTTCCTAAAGGTGAACTAACAGCATTTCCTGAAAAAAGAAGTAAATAGAGGAAGATATATCTTAAATATCACGTAGTCATTTAGCTGGAGTGCAAAAAATAAAGTGTTGAAGCAGTGTATATTCACAGCCACAAAAAAGCACTTGGAAGTGGCATCCACAGTGTTGCATATTGTTTCAAATGTACAACACCAGATTATTTTGGAATGGAAAAGATGAAGTTTCCGTCACAGGAGAAAGTATTCTACGTTTTAATTCATCATTTCTAGGCTGTTGGGTATTTGGACGATATTGCTGTTAGTCTTTAAATATTTTTTTTTCTCTCTTTCTTTCTTTTGTGAAATTTTAAATCCAAACCAGTGAAGCAAAGCCCGGGAAGTAGTAATTTCTTTGAATCTTAATGCAGTCTGTCGTCTTAATGAGCCTACTGCACTGCCCTGAAAACAGCCCTTTACAAATAAACATGCTGGAAGTGATTTAGCAACAATGTCCAGACTGTGTAAACATCTAATTATTACAATAAAATTGTCAATAAATATACATTACTGCTCCCTTTTCAAACGTTAACCAACTTTCTCTTTGCTTGATAAAAAGGTATAAATTGTATTTTTATGTCTCGGTTGGTTTTGTTTTCATTACCCTGCTTGCTGCTCTCCAGACAAAAGAACGCAGCCTAATGTCTGAGTTATCCCTGGATGGTAAAAACTCCTACAGTTGTTTATTAACATAAAGTGCGATGTTTCCTTTCACAGCACAATGAACTTGGAGCTTTCACAATCTGATGTTAAGTCACGGCATCTTCCCCGTCCTCCCCCTCACCCCCCAGATTTAAAAAAAAAAAAAAAAAAATAAAGGTCTATAAACCCCATTACTGCAGTTGCCGTGGCTGTGGGATAGGCACACGATTAAAACCCACTTATTAGAGGGAGGAAAGGACGTAATGCAGGAAAGGACATAATGCTGCATTAGGACTCAGAGAGAAGATAGGAAGCCAAGGTGATTTCCTCAAAAATATGAAGTTGTTCTTCCCGAATTACGGCATCGTCTTGACCATAAATGTGGCATCAGCTCCCCCCACCTCCCCATACGTAGCCCCTTTTCTCATTTCTTATATAACTGGAACATTAACATTAGAAAAGCAGAGTGATATTGAATCCTAATGAGGTCTGGCCTATATGCTCCGGCAGGAGAAGAATGAGGATAATTCATTTGTATGCTGCGAAGCGTTCACAACTCCATGAGCATCCCCGTGGCTTCGGCTTGTGGTGCTGATCATCTGTTCCTACTTTAGGGGGTTTCATTGCTCCGAGCAGCATCTGAGTTGGGGAAAAAATAGTTAACCACTTTACTGCTAGCTTTTGTTATATAATGACAATTTAATACGGTGGCTATTTTTTTTGTTAACCTGCTTTAAAAAGGTCTTTCAAATGGTTAAATTAATCTTCTGATTAGCTGTGCCTGCCAGGTAAAATATAAGGAGGAAAATGATGTGGAACGCAGCTATGTAAAATGCGTTAGCCAGTCTTGGTAAACATGTCTATTTTAAATAATCAATGTAATGACAGGCAGCCATTTGCTCAGAAAATATTTTTTCAAATACTTTTTATTCTCTTTTACTGCCTTTGTTCACACTGCTTTTTTTATCCCTTTTTTTTTTTTTAAACACTGAAGATACTCAGCAGAGTAACGTTATTTAAAAAATGAAAGCAGAAATGTTTACCAAAATCAAGGTATAAAAGATTCGTGCAAATTGCCATGTAAAATGATCTGCACAAAAAGGCATCGGGGAAGAGAGTGAGGGCTGTGCCAAACAGATGGCACACCCTGCTGTGTTTTTGATTGAAAAAGAAAGGTAACATTTGCAGCCACGTCAAAGAGACAGTGATCAGCTAAACAAATTGGTCTCTGAAGTACACCAGTGCTGGAGCAAACCCTGCTGCAGGGTACAGGCGAGGTTGTATTTCACAATAATGCTGTGTGCGCCGCCGCGGCTTTCCGAAGTGGAGGGAGATGTCCGCCTTTCATCTCTCCACTGCGAGCAAAAGCCTTTGTTGAGTGAGATAGACTGCAATGTACCCTGCAAAAGCGGCAGAGAAACCCACAGACAATAAATGCGGGTTTCCCCCCCTCCCCTCTTTCTTTCTTGGTCATCTCCAAATCGCATTCAGGGACAGCCCAGCAGGTTTTCCATTTGGTGTGTCAGGTGTCCAGGGTTCACAGGGAATAAAATTGCGATGTGGTTTAAAAAAAACGGAAAGGCGATGCCAAATAATCTGCACAAAGGTGCAGTTGGAGGAGGAGGAGGAGGAGGCTGCAGCCGGGGCAGTCCTTGTGCCTGCGTGCTGCCCGCAATACAAACATCAGACGTGGCAGAGGAAGGGTGCGTGGGGGGCTTCCCGCCCCTCTTTTTTTTTTTTTTGGGCTCATCTCAGCTGGCAGCCTTATTCCGCCTCAGTAAAGACAAGGTACAGAAATGTCCTTTGGGTGACATTCAAAACTTGATATAAATCCTCTGCTTTATGAGACTGCAGTGCAATAAATTACTTAGCCTAATTGTAGATGTAATGAATTACCATAATTAGTCATGGGCTACATTAAATTAATCAGCATGGTACATTATTTTGCTAAATTACATCTTTGCCTTCCAAAGCCACCAGTGCAGCAATCAGTGTTTCTTGCAAGAGGGGAATGATGCTGTAATGAGAAGCCTTTCTGCTCCTAGAATAGTGACAGGATATGAATTTTGATGGGAGACAGAAAGGTTTGGAGACGCTGGAGCCTCGACTTGTGCCTGAAGTGTCTTCCGTTGTTAATGATGCTCCAGTCCTCCTGCTGGGGAGCAGTGGGCTGTAGCTTGTGAAGGTTGTGGACGATTCTCCTCACAGGGGAAGAAAAACACTTAGCTCGCGCTTTAAGGCAAATAATATCGCTGATACAACAAGTCACAAAGCAGTGGGGTGGCAGAGAGATAATGTCTCTGGAAATATTAATAGATTTAGAATGTTCTTTTACATCGGTTGATGAGATTTATAGTTACCAGGTATTTTTTTTATTGTTATTATTCATACCATTTGGATCTGAGTTAAAGCCTGTAGCTATTTTTGTTTTTTACTTAAACCTCCAGCTGTTCAGAATCTTGCTGTTGCTTCTCAGTGAATAAGTCTGGAAGCAAACCATACTTGAGCTGAATATTATTCACTATTCAGCAAAATGTTGTTGGGAGAGCTCCAGAGTCCCACCTGAACACACATGCTCTGTTTAGATTTTTATTCGGGGGCTTATAAGTATATAAAGACTATTATTTGGCTTGATGAATGACGGAGTTTATATTTCAGATGCATGAATCCCAATTATTTCGGGCATATTTCAGAAGTATGAAATGGCTTTTCTGGGTTTTTTTGGTTGTTTGGTCTGTGAAGGTTTTTTGCTCTTTTTTTTTTTCTTTTTTTTCTTTTTTTTTTTTCCCCCAAAATACCCTCTGCACAAGATCTGTCATTTTATTACTTTTATGTTGTGGAAGAAGTTTGCTTAAATATTTACTTATGCTCGCAATGTCACCAGATGACAGTTTGTGACAGAGATTCATAGCACTGTCCTGCAATAAGGTTAATTATCCTGGACTTGAAATGAAGGATGCTGTTGTATTGCCGTTGTTTTGTTTTCTAGAATGACAATGTTTGTGAGCTTCTAGTTTAAAGGATGCATCTGTCGTCTAAATGCCCATCTGTGTAATGAAATTAAGCTAGGATTTTTGTAGCATTCCTTGCTGGTTTTGTCATCCACCTGCCTGCGCTGACCCACCATGAGGAATAAACCAGCCAGTTTAAAACTGAGACTACAGGAGCAGGGAATAGGAAAGAGAGACAATGGAAGCAGTGCTGATCAGAGCACAGCTCCTCGTCCTGCAAATGTGAGCTAAATCTTTGAGCGTGGTCAGGAGAAAGGGACCCAAATAAAGCATGGTCACATCTGCAGGGAAAAATGCATAGGGATGCAGAAAAGCCCTGTTTGTAATTTGTGTTTTTGTCCTGGTGGGAACCCATTTAATTAGTGCAAGAAGGTATTGAATTTTAGCTTATCATGCATATTGTTTTCCAGCTGTACAGAAGATTGCCAAGTTTCTAATGGCCTGACCCTACTCTGTAAATCAGCAGTAAATTGCGGCATTTACACTGAGCAAAGGCAAAGGGCTCATTCTGTTGGGTTTGTGCTGTCACAGGAACCTGGGCTAAGGGATTAATGGTCTGATGTTAAACATCTGTCCCCTGTCTTTGGGGGGACGTAAACACACAAAGAGGGAATCTAATGCCATCTACTAAAAGATCTTCAATGAGAGGGAGCCCTTGCTAACATTTCCATCCAGTGGCACCTCAGACACATTGCCTCTTTATGCTAAAGCCCCACAGCACTAAGGGCCCTATAAATAGTCTCCATGTGACAGCTCAGAGAAGAAGAGAGGTTTCCTCTAGACATTAGTTGTGCTAAAAGATTCATCATTACCTGCAGTCATGAAATAAATCTTTGATACTTACAACTATAATATCCATGCTCTACGTTTTATTGCAGATATAGGTAGACAGTCATTATTTCTGACACTTTCTCAGCATTACAAGGAGTACTCTAGGGGAACAACTAGTGTACAGTCTTACAGAAATAGATTGATATAACCACATGGAAACCAGTTACTTGCAGTCAATATAATATTCCCTTAATGATGTTAAACAGTTGTGCAGATTCTGAGTTTAATGTAAAAATCCTATCTTCAAACAACCACAGTTATCTACAAATTAAGTTGCCAGAAGGGAAATTTATTTTTTCATCATATATTAGTCCTTGAGACTATATATTACTTGGAGCAGAATAAACCCTTTTATTTTATTTTTATAAACTGTTACAGTGTATTGTTATTTAGGAGACATTAAAACAAGGCAATGGTCAACAACAATCATTTTACAGCACCTGCGGGAGATGGGAAGCGTAGGGCACTGCGAAGCAGAGTACTAAGGGATGCTCTGTGTGGTGATTGCGTGGTGGATCCTAGCATCACAAAAATTCAGTGGACATTTACACAGCAAATAACTTCCCATGTAGAAAAGGAGCTAAAGCTGGTTTAGGACCAATAAAAAGAAAGTAACTTATTTTGTTGACCTGCACTCTTATGAGAGTTAAGTGACGTGGTGGTATTCCTACCTCGCATGTAAGGCACACAGGTTTTAACGCTTGGCTGTACTTCGGTACCGGGGTTTCCTAAATCCTGCACCACTCCCTCCAACAAGCTCAGTGCTTGCTGAGAGGTTTTACGGTAACTGACCTCCAAATCCAAGGTGACATTAGAAGTGTTTGTGCATCTCCTCCTCTCTGGGATTAGTTCTTGACCGGCAGGAGAGGCAGCGTGTGCTGGCTAGGGCTGCGTGGGACCAGCACGGTGGCTGCTGGAGGGGCTGTAGCTGAACTGGAGGACACCCAAGTGGCTTGCCAGTGGCACAGATGCTCCAGCGCTTTGATGGCCACACTGGGTGGCACTTCGGAGACCCAGCCTGATTTTTTGATCTGCCTCTTGCATGCAAGGTTTCAAAGGCAAATAGGCACTTCTGGAAAGAAAAAAAACTGTCAGCAACTCATAATAAGGCTTTCTTTACTTTTTTATTTTTTTCTCTTTAGTATTGTTATTGTTACTCTCCATACAACAAACAGTGGGCATTCTGGGTTATCAGTCCATTTTTAAATGTTGCTAAGTCTGCAGGTAGTATTCCCGTTATACTGGATATTAAGGGCCTCCTGGCATACCAGGACAAGCTGGATTGGGGAGGGGTTCAGCCTCCGCAGAAAGATGGTTAAAAGCCTGATGCTTTGCCAGGCTCAGACCTGTGAGCCACGGCTTACCATTCAGAACTGCACTGAGTCACCAGTGCTTTTCTGATACCAACGCTGTTTGACAACTTTGGGCATCTTTCATTGAAGTGTGTTTGAGTGATGCGAGACTCTCATCCTTAGGCCACCCAATGCAGCTAAGCACTAGTATGTGTTAATGTTTTGCCAACATTTGCTCTGGCTCCTGATGAACATTTCAAAATTCTTTTGATAGCTCCAGAAGTGGCAGCGATGCAAACACCTACAGCAGCAGGAGGTTTGTAGGACACCCCCCAACCTCAGTTCATAACCTCCGAGGATGACTTGTAAGGACTGGTGCTTTGGGAGAGGAGGAAGAAGAAATATCAAAATGGGGTTTCTTACATTGTCCTTGGGCTTGAGCAATGTTGCTGATTGGCCAACTGTTATTTTTTAATACCGGATGGCCAGAGTCCAAGTTAGCTTTATGATGACCTCAACAATCCGGCATGGTTCGTGGCTGCAAGGTCTGTGGGAGGGTGGCAGCCTGCCAGCCCCCGTACATAATTTGCAGGTTGCTGTTTCTGACATGCTGGTGTTAGTTATTGTAAATGAGTGACACTGCCTATAACTCACCTTTAAATCTCGTCTCGCAGGCATCGGAAGAGCTGTGGGTACGTGCCTGTGCGCACAAAGGCATCCCCATAGGCACATGCCCACCTACGCTCACCTGCAAAGTGCTTGTCACCGCCTTGACTTACCTTGATGTGATTGATGATAATTAGGTTTCAGCTGCCTTCTGATGCAGAAATACACACCACCACAGCGTGGCCTGTTCTGCTTCTGCAGTTGTGCCTCTGAAAGGCTATCGATTCACGCTTCTACATTTTTAAAAGGTCATGGCAATAATTCCGCCTGAACTGTGCTAAGTGAAAATAGTTTGCAGAGGTAATATGGTTCCTGCTCACTTCCAGTGTAAACAAACCCCAGTGGTTTTTATTATTGTTTTTAGTATATTTTAATTACATTTATTTGCCTCGCTCTTGCATTGTGTCAATGAACTATTTGTAAAGTTGTAAGGCAAGTGACCTTCAACATTATATGACTTTTGTTTCTGTGCAGAGATATATTTTTCTATTATGTAAGATGTGCTCAAGCACTTATCGTAATAGGGTGCTCACATTAAAAATTAAAAGTGTAAGAATAAAAATTGCCTTTTCCCCCTTGTCCTGTCATATATCTGTCCATTTTAATAAGACAAAAAATATCTACAGCTCTATGACTGTGATATTGAATGTGCTTACTTTTTGTAAAATATCGTTGTAGTTAAACAAACAGCCTTTGCTGGCCTGACTGGGAACAGATTGTTCCCAGCAGTTCATTTGACTAACAGGCTATATAATGCAATGAGTTAACTTCCTAGAATACATAGTTACTGCAGCCCAAGTGCCCTAGAAAGATGACAGGAAGCTATGGATGCTGTCGCATAAATGATTTCTATAGCTGCGCTGCAATTAGTGACTTTGTATTCTGTATTTCTATAGCTGCGCTGCAATTAGTGACTTTGTATTCTGCCTGGTTTACGGGACTAATCTGATGGGCTAAACTCATGAAGGAGAAAGAGAAGGCAAGATTTTATGCACAAAATGAGCCTTCCTATCTTCCTATAGGGTTTTTTCCTATGTTTTAAATTATTTTACTGTGTCAATCGTGTACATAAATAGAGCTCACTCTTAGATTTTCTACCGGCACAGCTTTATGCCTCCACATGGAGCTACTGAACATCAGAGCTGAACGTTCCCACCCTACACCGTGCGTTTTGCCGGGGTGACGTGCTGTGTGTGCGAGTACATGGAAAAGGATTTTCCTCCTCCTCATCTGTGGCGTTAATGGTAAGTGACGTATGCAGAGATGGAAGCTATGGTCCCATGTTCCTCTGTTCAGTCCCACTACAGTTGCCATAATTCACTCCACAATTGATTGTTAATTCACTTTAATACATGTGTCTGTAGCAAGTGGAGCTGATAAATAGTGAGAAAGTATGTGATAGGCTATCTAACCTTCTTCCTACAGATGAAACGCTACAGAGCTGAAATCCATTCATGCTCCCTGAACACAATGCTGTATTCTGGTTTTCTATTCATAGTGTTGTAAATTTGTCAGGCTAATGGGACACTTTGTAAGACGTTTTCCTTTTTAAGTGCTTTAATGGGAGTAGGTATTACATTGATCCAAAAGCTAGCCTAACATTTCATATCGTGGAGTCTGGAATTGTGGAGTTAGCTGCACAGAAGTTAAGTGATGTTTTGTGCTTCCCTTTATTTTTAAGCTGTATTTTGCCAACCTGATGCTCAGTGCACCATTTATATACAGAAGAAAATCATCACGTGGTCTGGCCACCAAATTCCAACGTCGTACTGTATTTTCACCCAGTATAAACACAAGTGGAGGTGGTAAGTAGGCAGAGCACACAGCCAGACTTGCCTATTTTTTTCCCTTTTTCCCTGATGGGGAGGGGCTGTGGCAGTAGGTATGAAATAGCCACACTAGGATGGAGGCAACACCCATCAAGGCCAGTAACCTGCTTTTTGACAGCTGAGACACTGACAGAATGAGATCCGTGCAGATACCCAGCGATACTTCCCTAAAATATTCCCCGGCACCCACTAATTTGCAGGTCAAGTACTTCTTAAGCAGAAGTGATATCTCTATATTTAGTACCACTGATGGATTTTTCTTCTCTGAAACGATAAAGTGAACTCCGTTACTCAGTATGATGGGTGGCAAACTTTGGAAACAGTTCACAGTGTGAACATTTATGATTGATCTTATGAGCTCTTGAATGTTGGAGGTTTGGGTTGAATAAGGCTGACAGTAGGTTTGATATCGTCACAGCTATACAGCAGCAAGAAAAAATTTGTGTTTGAAGGCCAAGAGGCAGATGGGTGCCTGACAAAAATGGCCAGTCAATAAAAGCCCTGCCCGGAGAGAGATGTGGAAAAGCTGAGATGCAGTCAGGCTCTGAAATATGCCTTTTGCTGAGCTGAATTGTGATGTGATGAGCATCTGCCTTGCACACAAGCATCGTTGTGATGTGTTATCAGTTGGGATTTTTACTGCTGCTCAAATATAAGTTAGTAGCTCTGATATCTTCAGCCTCCCAGTATCATCCCTGACTTAGGAAGAGAAGCATTTTCCTTAAAACTGTCCAAAGCAGTAAAAGTGAAATATTCTGCGAGATGCTGAGTTAGGGGACAATGGCACAAGATAAAGACTTGTAAAATCAATAAGCCCAAAGGCTTTGCAAAGAACCCCCAGCCACAGAACAAACTCCTTGAGATTGCGGAGAGTCACGGCAACCCCCCTAAATCGTAAAGTGCTTTTTGTTACCCCAGGTGGTTTTGTGTGGCACCTACGCGCCTGGGATCAACAGCGCAGAGCTCAGACAATGCACCCACGACCTGCACACATATTGCTCTGTGCTGCGGCAGCCCAGTCCTTACAGCCCAGGATTTTTCCTGCCCCTTTGTGTTACATCCGTGTGGTAGGCTTCCTCTGAGGACTGTGTTTATTGCAACAAAAGCTATCGGACTGTGACATTGTTTATAATGGGCAGAAAAAGTCAACATCAGAAATCTTTTCTGTACCATATAACCTTTAAGATTTATCATGGCTTGGATTTCTCCGAGAGTTGACAGTAAGGTGATGGAATGAGCTGTCCTACGATTTCTTTTTGTTTGTTTGTTATTGGTTCTCTGTGTATGAAAAGGCTCTATAAATAATAATCACCGATGCAGGCTGGTACAATTGTTAAAGACACTTAACCTGCTGGCTATAACCATCTTCTGAAGTGCTGTTTTCCTCTCTGGTTAATAAGGGGGCACTGGTGCTGCTGGAAGAAAGGTGGCAGAAGTTTGGAGCATGTTGGTTGTGTACTTGGTGAACTTTTGCTGCAGAGAAATGTCAAGGTCAGAACATGATTGAAGAACCTTCTTCCTCTCTTGAAGTCGCTGTTCCTGTATGATATTGTTTTCCACTGGAGAAGGTTCTCTTAAAAATGAGGTTGAGATCCCTAAAGAAATTGCTTCAATCAGCAACAGTGCTTAATGACTGTTAATGGGAAGTGGAGATAGGATAGTAAGTGTTACTTTGATTAATAAGAGAACTGCAGAGAATTTAAATTGTGCCACTGATGGATTATTTTCTTCAAGCTTGATAAGCGCTTCTCATTTGTTCTTAAATTTGGTCAATACTGTTAAAGACAGCAAAATGAAGTATAATTAATTCTATTACTGCTACTCAGACCCAGTGTTACTGGGCAACAGATTGTGATGCAGACAACAATGTTAGGTAACACTTCTGACAGGTTTATCATAGGAGGACCTGTCCTCAAAAGTAGAGAACCTTTTCTCCTCCGTGGTTAGAAACTGCCCAGTTTCTAACCAGAAACTAGTTGCCTTTCTCAGCATGTGTTGCTCTGTTTGAATCTGCCACAGAAATATTTGTAGTAAAGAAAGTAGCTGACGCAGAAGTATGTGGACAAAACAGGCAGCCCCAGCTTATTCCTCACCTGATCTGTTGGATTTTGAGTGTATCACCACAGATAGTGAGTTTGGAGTAGTAGCACTTTAAATAAATGGTTTCATGGAGTTCAGTCTTGTGGTATAAGGCCCTGTGAAAATGTAGGGCGTTAGAGGGTTTGGGAGGAACGGGTAAGATGAGGTTTTTCCACACCAAGGTAATACAACATCTTATTTGCAGACCCTGTGTCTTGAGAATCTAACCGCTCTAAATGCTGTTAGGATCCAGCGCAGTGGCTAAGATATTTATTACAATACTAGTTTCCCAAAGATATTTTCTGTTTCATAATCATGTGTGTTTCTGACCAGTCGTGAAGTACAGCGTGAGTATACCCTATGGGTTAATATGGCCTATGTAATAAATAATCGTATTACAGCAGCACCTAAAAAGCTCCGGTTAGGTCCCAGCTGTGTTAGGCGCTGGCAAACATTATAGTCTTCCCTCAGGAAAGCTCCCCCACAGGTTTAAATGCTGTCCCTGAAGGGAAGCTTTCCTTCACTTGGAGCAGTGAGTCCCTGACATCTGCAGAGGTCTCTAGTCACGTGTGTTTGCCCATCTCGCATCTCCTGCCACCGTAGGACGTAGGATGTGACCCTACTGAAGATGGAAGTGCTAATCCAATATAGGTATTCAGTGAGGAGGCGGCATAGACTCCATGCTGGTGCACATATAAATGATCATTACGCTTTTAAACAAACCTCTTTGCATGATGCAAATTTAAGGGAGAATTTACTGAGAGATGCAGTTTATTCAGAGACCTTTGTGCCACTTCTGAAATCAGATTTTAGCAAAAGGTGATCAGCAGCTCATCCATTCTGGTGTCTCAGAATAAATCCAGGGCATGTGCTAAGGAATAGGGAAACTGTTCTGTGCTTTCATTAGCAGTAGCTGCAATTACTGCTTAATTTAACAGACTCTGCCTACTTCAGACTCCATGCTTCTCCAGTTCTGAATGCAGAAAGTCATTGTGTGAGTTATTTCGAATTAATTTGAAACCAGAGTGTGTTGGCTAATAGTATAGTTATAAAATCAGTGAAGGTCTAATTCTGTTATTAAAAATGCAAAGCTTATGTATTATGAATAAAAAGTTAATTCTCTTCCAAGGGTATTCCATAAACATAATTTCTAAAAATATTGCAAACACTGAAAATGTATTTCAGGCATTAATTTGGGTGCAATGGGCTGTACTCTGGAGTGCAAAAATACATTAAAAGCTGCTGGTGGAAGGTCATGTTTAAAACTTAGAAGCAGAGAACAAAAACCAGTGACAACTCCTGTGCCTCTGAAAGTCCCTGTTTATAGCTTTGCTGGCATTCTGTGCAGCAAAGGGAGCAACAGAACATCTTTCATTCCCTTGACTTGTTTGCAAATGCTTGAGGGTGGCTCATAGGGAATGTGGTGGCCTGACTGAATCATTCCTTCATTGTACTTCCTTGCAGATAACTGGGGTAAACATTGACCCTAATTACCAGATACCCTTTAATTCTACAGGAAAGGATGTCAGGGGCGTCATAATCCTGGCAAGTAAAGAGATGCCACCCAGCATGTAAAGAATTGCGGCGTCAGAGTGCTGATGATCTTTGCTCTTAAGGCAGCTGCCGAGTGGTATATATATTCAGTATATGCAATGCATTTACACGTATTAAGGAGAGGCTTTTAGATCAAACCAGAAGCATTGTGCATCACTCCTCTTTCTACGGAGGACCATTTATCTAGGTGGGCCAGCAACTTTTTGAAAGGTGACAGCTGGCATCATATATTGACTCTAGTGCACCGAAGACAAAGAAACTTTAAATCTTAGGTACTATCTCTGTAGAACTAACCAGAGATTTGGAGGCCAAATAAACCTTTCTCTCTCCCAAATTCTTCTGTTATTCCATTTTAGTGTCTGTCAGCTTGATACAAACCCCCACATATGTCTGTAGGTGTATATATTTGTTCGTTGCCACTGCTTTATTATGCAGCACAATGGAAATTCTGCTGGATAACTTGTTTACAAAGTTGATTCATGGTGGAAGAAAGGTAGATCCTATATTCCCCTTTACAACAACTATCCTCCAGAATTAAGGGCTATATATTTGAAGGATTGTGGTGCTGTAAATGTACTTTTCTGAAGGTACTGTAACAGTGTCTGGTTTGTCATAAGCTAAGGCTTCGATAATGAAAGAGAGCCCTGCATGTAGCAAGAGCCCTGATTAAGAGAGGAGTACAGTTTGTTACAGTTATGTGGGTACTTGGCTATCATATAAGTTTATTAAATCATATAAAATTTCAATTTACACCATAATATTCTGTAAAAGATGGAGCACGCAGAACTAATAAGTATGCCAATTTCTTTCACATATGAATTGTATTGTTGGTTGTGTTAAAGCTGCCATTTTCAGAAGCAAGATTATTTATACTGGAATAGTAATTTCCTGCCTCACAGTTAAATTTTGTAGAAGTTAATTACAGATAGAAATAAAATGAATGTGATATAAAAGCTAGCAAAATGCCAATATGATGTTATATATTGTTGGGAAGGGGAGAACATATATATGTCTTTATATAGTACATATGCATATACTCATATTTGAGTCTCTCTTCCTTGTGAATATGGTTTTGGGGAAACAGAGTGACACTGTCCTGGTACAGTATGTTTGGGCTTTGTTGTGTTGCAGGAGGTGAAGTTACTTGTTTTCCATTATACTTTTTATGTGCATAATGTATTATAACAGCTCTCATAATGTTTGCAAAGTCAGCCAAAGTTCATTTGTCCCATTGGAATCAAATCTTATTCTTTACTTGCACGCTTCTGAGAGTTCTCAGTCGAATGAAGCCGATGGAATCCCAGTTTGTTTTCTCTTGTTTCAGCCTACCCAGGCTTTAGGAGATCATAACTTATTTCTTCTTACCATATCAGAAAATACTCGGGGCATGCCCCAGGCTTGTGTTACTGTATTACCGGTGGGCTGTCTTTTGGAGGTGGAGTTACACTTCTAGATTTTGCACTGTGAGGAAGAAAATGTGTTTATTCCTTCTTTTGCCAGAGGGTTTCAGTCTTTCCTGCTTGCTTCTTGCTGGCTTCTATTGTCATTAGATTTTGCCATCATGTGCAAGACTTGGCAGGAGGATTCCGTTAATACAGTGAGTGAGGTGAGTGGTATTGTCCTGCAAATGCACAGCCAAGAACTGGGGAAGGAGTAAAGCATCCTCTTGTAGCTAAAAATGAGTTTAAATAAACAGAGAGGGTGAAAGTTCATGAAGAACATATTTAGGAATGCTGTTCTGAGGTTGGGCAGAGCTGAACTGGACTTGGACGGAGCAGGGGGTGGTCAGCAGTCTTGGAGACGATGGTTTTCTTTACTTAAGCTCCTTCCAGCAGAGTTCTAGCATCTGTTGGGTGGGGGCACTGTCCCCAGAGGAGGTGACAGAGAAGACAAAGCCATGAAGAAGATATGGTCAGAATTTCAAGAGTAGTTGGGTGTTTTTGCTGTCACACTGTCAGAATTCGGCAGCTGGGAGAAACTACAGAGCAGCAGCCGTTCCTCTACCCCTTCCACTGGCTCATGTGTGCAGCCCTCTCCCTCCAGTCCTTTCTTTTGCCTTGTTCTGGTAGCGCTGTCGCTTATTTGGAGGAAAACTGGGGCTTTGTGTCAGTGCTCCTCATGATTTTACAGCCCTCGAAGTCCTGCAGTTATCCAGAGTGAAAATGGTGACTGTGAGCAGCAGGGAAGAAAACTGAAGAGGGAAGGGGGAACAGAAATCCCCGTCTTTTGGACTTCGCATCATCGCTCTTGGCGGGGTAGATAACTATTCCGTTGTTGTTTTATTGCCAGTCCTGCCCTTAGATAGCTGTGCATCATATTCACAGCCACGGTGTAAGACACTCGAGCCTTGTAATGCTTTTAAACTAATGAGGGCGCAGTGGATTAGCTCAGGATACATCACACAGCGTCCAAAGGGCTTTGCATGTCGTTTATGGCTTGTGCTTCATTATATCTCTTCTTGTATACCCTGACCGCAGCTGACCACCATTTTGCAGCAGGCTTGAGGATGTTATCACGATTGGCTTGCTAGGTGAAAGGCTTTTCTATTTAGCTTTTAATAGAGCAAAAGTGACTCTAAATTTGTTAATATTCTTTAGGTTATATAGGACAAATTACAGATAAGTGAATAAGTAATGAAATTTGTAATGAGAATTTCTCAAGTATGAAATGTTGGCGCAAATTAATTGCAGGATTTTACAGCTATTATAGTTTATATCATAAATGCAAAAATGACTAGGGCTTTTTAATTACAGTAGGAACACACTAAATTTTTATGGAGTGCCATTTTGTTAAAGAGGTACTTTAAGCATTAAGAGCAAATGCCATCCCTAACAGCAAGCCCAGATATCTGTGCCACATCAAATAAATATGCTATTGCTATGAAATTGTTCCTCAGATACTGTAACTGACACACAGGCTAATGAGAAGTCTCTTTTCACACCTTCAGTTTACTGCGTCTTTCTCTCTTGGTCATTCTTTTTCTCACAGGGCCACAGCAAGTCCCTTGGAAAAATATACAGGGCTTTTTCACTTACACTTCCAAGTAGCACTGTGAATAGCAAAATGTTGGTGTCTCAGTAGAAGTTAATATTATTGTGCAGGGGAGGAGGGAGGATGGCTGAATGCTAATTCTTATTAAATATTTGATGTGTAGAGAAATCTAATACAGTGGAAACTCAAAGAAATCTCATTACTTGGTGGAACGCGTTGCATACTAAGATAGAGATGACTCAGACTCAAAAACTAAGAAGCAGATTTAGTAAGGAAGCACATCTGAAGCAATGTCCTGCTGTTCTGTTCCATTAAAATAAGAAATCTACGTATCGTCTGCTACCCTGCTTATGTAGACATTTCTCAGAGTCAAGAATATGTTTTTAAAATGTCATTGCATGCTGTATTCCTCCCTGGTGATGCTATGTTAAGCTTTCCCCCTCCTCTTCTCGCACAGCTGCTCTCAGAGCTAGCTGACTGGACAGCAGTAGGTGCTGCAGATTCTCCTCTGCTTGCATGTGGCTCCGAGGGTCCCCCTGAGCCTCTCCGTCTCCAGCCAATAAATATGTTCCACTCTGAGGCTGATGGTTTTGCTTAAGCACGTGAGACTGCGAACTCATGTCCTTTTTCAGTGCCTCCTCAAACATACACTGTGTCACAGACTGCTTCCCCAGTTAAGGTCTCTAATCCATCACTCACAATTCCTTAAGGGGATTAATTAATTTTAAAAATGGTTGTGTTTCTAGGTATGCTAAACGTCCTCCCTCAAGGACAAATGCTCATCTGTCCATTTGCACATCTCTCATGATTTGTCTTGTTGGAGTGGCCGGTATTATGCCTTGTATTATACAATCCCAAAACCGTGCTTGCAAGGAATTGCAAATGAACTGATCATCAGAGAGCTTGCTTATAATTAGCTGGTATCCTTTTCCTGAAGGTGAGTCTCACTAGAGTGGAGGCAGCATGCAAATATGCTGCTGTCACATCCAGGGATAGGTAAGAAAGCTTGGAGAAAACAAGCTCTGACAGGGTGCTGGGCTGGGACTTGGGAGTGCTGGCTTTCGCCTTCAACTCTGGCACTGGTTGGACTAATGTGTCATTTTGGACCTCAGAACTTGTTTTGTTATCTGCAGGTTTTTAATGTGACCTGCTTTGTCAACCATATGCCAAAGTTATGATAGAAATGGTGGCACGAAGGTTAACCATCAGTATATTTCTGTCCCCAAGACAGTGATGCTCAGAAGGAAGTCTTCTCCCATGGCCAGGTGACCACACTGTCCTACAGCAAATTTCTGTGAATTGCACAAGACCTACGGTCTCTATTAAACCCCTTTATGCTATTTTCATAGTGTGGAGGGGTGAAATGCTGCACATCCCATTTCTCCTGCCTTATCCAGTCCTTTTCCTTCATTCTTCTTTCAAGGCCTGGTGACAGTCTCCCAGACTTGCTTATTTTGTGCTTGTGAAAACAAGTCAAAGTTATTTAAGTCTCACCCCAGAAGTTGTTTGAAAGGTTTTTTCATAAATATGTCATTGTTTCCCTAACTGAATTCCTGGTTCCTTAATTGGGGGAAAAAAAAAAAAAAAAAAAAAAAAAAGAGACACAACAAGAATACATTAAGTATTGCCTATTTCCCATCTGATTAACAATTGACTGAAATTGCTGGAGGGGCAACCAGTCCCTCTGAGCGCCTGTGGTCAGTGAGGGGTTGAGGGGTGTTGTACCTGCTTCAAAGAAGTCCTATGAACATCTCTCCTCCACTCTTTTCTGTAAAGTGAGCCACATGCAATACCACAATCCAGTAAGACCTTGCAACGACAGCGCTAGGATTAGTCTAACTGAATAAGATGAAGAAGCTAAGCAATAGGAAAACACCTAAATGAAAAGTCACACCCAGATTACATTTGCATTTGTACTTATCATTGCCTGAAACGTGTACTTCATCAGCCAGCTCCTGAAGGATCTTGCTCCTTTCCATAGGATTACAAGAAAAGAATATATGTCCTTGCCATATTGCATGAAAATAGGAGGAAGAGATGGCTGCTGAAATGCTCTCATTGTAAATGAAGGGCTTTATGTTTACACAAAAACCACTCTTGGAAAAAAGTAATTTTGCTAATGAGATATTCCCATATGTCCTGGGGAGCTTTTTATTGCTAAGGCACTGTTTCAAATCCAGCACAGATCTACAATAAAAAGCAGCAACTAGCTCAAAGGAGTTCAGGTTTGAGCTAGCTCTCCAGTAGCAAAGTCTGTGCAGCGCACCCACCGCATCAGACGACAGCGGTGCATGAGCAGCTCAAACCACGTGAAGCGCCGGTGCTCACCCACGGAAATGAGGTGCTATTAATGAAAGCCCATGTTGTTGTAGGGTACCTATCTCTGCTTTCATACCTAAGGTAGCGGACCTGTTGCTAACCAGGAAGCTGATATGTCCCAGAGCTCTCCGGATTGCCACTGGATTTTCCTCAGAAGTCCTGGGATCACCTATCTGGTTGTAACAGACTAGATGCCCTACTAGGTACCAGACCCATCAGGGCTACAGCAGATGAGTCTGTTGACTTGCAGATGTATTGCAGTGCAGTGTGAGAGGTGACCACTTCTTAAAATCTTTAAGTACAGCAATCCTAATCTCAGGATGGCTCGATTTGCTTGCTTGGGCTGCCTTTGCCAACACAAAGCCTTGAGCCTTTAACTTGAGGTGTTTGATCAGATTCCTCACTGATCCCTTTCCTTGGCCAGCCTTGGCTGGCCACGTTGGAGAAGTTTAAGGACCAAGTATGCTTGACCACTCAGCAGTGGTGTTTCAAGACAAGCTTTGAGTGTACTGAAAAGGCAAACATTTGTTCTACTGCTGCCTCGCTGAACAGTTCCATGGAGAACCCTCTCAACCCAGCTGCTGGTGCTTTCATGGGTACCAATTAAAATTTTATATGATGTTTTATAAGCATAAATATACTCTACAGACTTGCACATAATTCCTCTGCTACTTCAACTGCTTTTCAAAGCCCTTTTCAGCAGGCTTATCTTTGTTTTGCTTTGTGCTGATTAAAAGGCAAGATGTATTTTCAACAGGGTAAGTAGTACCAGAGAGCGCATTTCACACAAAAGAAATGCAGTCAGACGTTTGTTATCCAAGTTGAGTCAAAGACATTGAATTAATTCAGCTAACCATGGTTTCAATTAATTAATGAGATTCCCAGGCTACTGAATACGTTGGGGACCATGAGTTTGTTTTGGGCAAACAAGGTTTTTGAATGATTGGACCTCTGACTACAGGTAAGCAAAACAACATGTGAGAAGATCCTCTGCAAAAAGCCAGAAGACTAAAAATTGGGACTTGAAATTAAAAATTTCTCTGGAAGTATTTCTGAGACTCAGTCAGCCAAAACCAGCCTGGAGGCAGTCAAAAAGAGTAGTGCTATCCCTCTGGGTAGACTCCATCCTGAATGTACCAGCACGACTGAGTATTTCCACAGAGATCCTGATATCCTGTAAAGAATCTTCCACTTTTCCTTTTTTTTAGTGCAGTTTATTCCTCTCACTGGACTGGTTTTTTCCCCACAAATAACTCTTAATTGTTTGTTTTCCCTGCAAACAGTGAAGAGAGAGAGCCATATTGCACCATAAAAGTAACGTCGTGTGGGTTCTCATCTCATCAGCTCTCCATGACTGCTGAGTCACGCATGGGTAGTTTTCAAGTGCTACTACAGCATTAGAAGACATTTCATGGAAGTCCTGGTGATTTATTGGAAAGAGGTAACTTTTATCCATATAACACAGGCTATGTGGTTTTGAGGTGATCTCTGTTCATTGCTGTAGATGCCGGGGGTGGGGGTGATGGGGGGTGGGATCTGGAGCTGGTCATAACTACTGAGGAGGGCGGGGACCTGATGCGTTGTTTTAGGTGGGGTGTGGGAGCACCTTTTGCCAGTCCATCAGTGGCGAGTGGTCATAACAGCTTACCGGGAGGCTGTGGTGGCCTGGAAAAGCAAAGATGGTTGTGACGGTAAGAGCAGCTGCTGTGTAGTGATGAACTGTATCAGGGGAAGGAAATCATTGGTTCCAAAATGATAAAGTGGGCTTTAATTGTCCACATCCCAATGCCTAGGGGAGTACTGCCAGGGAAACTAGAACAGACGGAAATGCTGCTGACATTAGAATAATGTGCTGCATGTGAAACCACTGCAGAAATAGTTAAATGGCGCCTTTGCCAAGGCCACAGAGTGAAATGTTACTACACCATGGGGCGGATTAAAATATGCATTTTCTCCTAATTGAGCACAGCGGACTCAGCTGGAGGTCCTGTCAGGAGAAGAAGAATAATTTGTCACAGCAAGAAATGTATAACTTGACAGAGCATCTATTAGGCAGTACAGTAAAAAATAAAGTAGGACTTATGCAGGTTTTCTTTACGCTCCAAACCGGTTAGCATAGGCACCCACGTGCTGTAAGTACATTTCAGATTCACTGGCAGTGGACCAACCTGGCTGTACAACGCTCACAGCCCTTATGGCTATTATATCATGATGATGAGAAGGTTAAAGTCTTTCTAGATCATCCCTCATTAGAAAGGCCCTGTAAACAGCAATCATCATTTAACTGGGCACAGCCAGCAGAGCTCTACAACAATTTCTTTTATAACTCTTGAAGAAAACATTTATGGGGCTAGCAAGTTAGTGCCATGAGGATGGAAGTAAATCCAGTAAAGAGCTGGCACTGATTGCACATCAAGAGCCACATTTTCCTCCTTTGGTAAGGATCTAGTCGTGAGAAGTGTAAAAATGGGCTCCATGAAGACATCTGTAGGGCAGGGCTGCTCCCCAGCCTGTGAATTTTCCCTAGTCATTTGTTTCCTCATGTCACCTTTATAGATGTATTTATAATTTTCGGGGAGGTCTGTCTTGGTCTGGCTGCAGCTTTTTGCTGACTCGGTCCACCCGCTCCAAGCTCAGGTGGATCTGCCAAGCACAAGGCCCAAAGCCCTGCCCTGGCCAAAGCAATGCTGCAGCCTGTAGCAGCCACTGCGTGTGAGCTACCGGCTTTAGAGATGGAAACAACTCCATGCTGTCCTCCCCCCGCAGCCTTTGCAGTGTTTTTTATAGTCTGGTGATACCCAGAAGCCCAAACTTTAGCTCTGGCCACCATTTTGCAGCTCTTCACAGAATCCCATGCCAAATCTAAGGGGCAGCTCCCAGCACTGGGTGCCACAGAAGCAACCTGTCACATCCATCCGTGTGGATGTGTGAATAGTAGCTTCTATTCAGGCACATGCTTTTTATCTCCCTGAAATGAAGAGCTCTGACTGACAGGGTAATTCATCATTCATCTGATCCATGAAGTCGTCCCCTGAAGGAGCAGAGCCACATGCATTATTTTCATACTGGTGGAGGTGTATGCCCTATGTGAGATCCAACATTTTTAAAAGTTTCTGTAACCCTAAAAAAGAAATTCTGGGTTCTCTAGGGAGATGTTATTGGGAACCTTGGTTGCATGCTGTGGTGTGTTGAGGTGACACAACGGGCAGCCATTTCCAGTGCATTTGTAGTACTGGTAGGAGGAACAACTGGGCTGGGAAAATCCCAGTGACACTAGGAGGTAGCACTGAAGATATCAAAGGACTGGTGAAGGCTTGCAAAGGACCCCCATGCCTTGAATGAACGGTGCAGGTCACTGCTGTCCACATAATTTGCTTTCCAGTGTGGTCACAGTGATACTCTAAGCCCAGGAGCTGGAATGCTGTCTGGGGAATACCTGCCCACCATGCTAGGTGGGCATGCTGCTTTGCCGTGCCTTTACCAACCCCGGCCCCTCAGTGGGTTTATCACGAAAAACTGACTTGGGCTTTTCAGGTCACCTGCGATGCTTCCAAGCCAGACCAGGTACCGCACAGTGACAGGAGCTATGGTTAGACTGGGCTGGCCCGGGCTGCAGCCAGGCATCCAATGGATTCTTGCACTTGACCATGGGTTCAGTGTTCCCAGGAGCACCTGATGAAGTAAAGACAGTCACCATAGCCCAGTCACTGTGCTCAGAAGGCTTTGCCTGTAACTGCCCAAGTTCACGGTGTATGGCATGATATGCCAGGTCTCAGTCACCTTGCAGGAGAAAGCCTGAAGGCATTCCCGTCTGCCACAGTGATACAGGTACCCGCTGCTACACGTGGCTGTGCTGAGTGTCAACAGTAGCTGAGGCCCAAGTCTGTGCTCTTTTTATTTTTGTAGTTGTTACCGTCACATCCAGAAACCTGAGTCAAAGCTCAGTATCTCCTTGCGCTAGTCACGATACAAATACAGCACAGCATTGGGGCTGCGTTGTGGGGAGTTTGTCTGTCTGTTCCTATTTGCATAGCGTTTGTTCTGCAAAGGCCAGCTTCAAGCTCGTAACTTTTCCCAAGCACGAGGTTCACTTATATGCTGGGCTAATCAATATCTAAAGTTCTTCACCCTTTCCTCATCTGTGGTTTCCTCCTCACCCATTTCTGCTCACTCTGCTCTCTCCAAACGGCCATCTGACAGCCACTATGAATTATAACTAAAAGCTCAAAGGTGGGGCTGGCTCCCCTTACCCAGTTCCTCTAGTCAAAAGTAGTTGGTATGGTGAGATGATTTATGGTGCTGTTGATACATCTGGATAAGTAAATGCTCAGAATGGAGACACGCAATGAAGCCGTCTGCACTTCCTCATGGAACTAAGCCGTCTGCACTTCCTCACATCCAGTGCCATGCAAAGCAAACCAGATTGGCTTAACTCCTTGCAGTGACACGGGACAAGGCAGGCTCATAGACTGCACAGATCTTTCCAGCATAAACCAACTCTGGCCAGTCTTGGAAGTGAGATGCTGCTTTTTGCTGAGCAGATCTTGGAAAAAACGGAGTTAGGCTGGGATAGCTGGAACAGAGGGTCAGCGGAAAATGCCCCAACGGCAACGTTTGTATTTGTTTGCCTGTCAGTTTACTTATTTTGATGCACACTTGCTGTGTGTTTCTTCGGCAGGCTCTCCCACAGCCTGTCTCACCCAGTCGTAGTTCAGTCTCGCGCTTCTTGACCTAAAGTTTTTCTTTGCTGCTCAGCTCTTTCTTTTGGTCTATGTCAGCTCTTTCCTCATCTCTTTTTGTGAGGGGTGTTTGTCCTACTCCATGATGATTTTTCCCCTTTGTTGTATGTAGGAAAGTTGGGATGGGGGTGCGTAACAGTTTTTGTACCCTTGAGGTCAAGCCCCTGCTACATTCAGATCCTAGAGGACAGTACTTTCTGGCTTGCTGGACATTTCAAGATCAAACTCACAGATCATGGGTCTAGGCCTGCTTTTGTCCTGCTTATTTAAAATTGAATCAGCTCATGGTCATTTAGACCAAACTTCTATGCTACAAGCAGTTACCTTGAAGTGTTTTGTTACTTACCAGAACTATGTCTAATGTTGCTCTAGAGCGTGGGATGACTTGCAGTAGAAATTTGTCCCTTTCATGCAAAGATAGTTTGACCTTCTGTATATGGAAGCATTGCTTACTGCATGGTGAATTTGAAAGTCTTCTAATGATGTGTTCCCTTAGTTTCTTGTGGTAAGATGGCAACTTCCAGCCATAACAAAATCCAACCACCAAAGCAAGTGGCAGACCCTATTTTAATTCCCATAGACCCTCTTTTTCAGGCTTTCCAAAAGTGATTTTTGACTTAGCCTGTTTCTGGGTTTTACTGAAGCAATCAATTCTTATTTCTTTTCAGTCTACTTCATCAGTTAATGAGAATTGCTACCTCACCGCCTTTTACCTTTTCTTCTTTTTTAAGTAATGCATGTCTTTCAATGCCTGTGTTTGAGGCAAGATTACTATTCCAATGTGTTTCTATTGTTCTTGTAATATCCTTTTCTTTTGTTCTGCACCAGAGATTCTACTTCCTATATGTAGCTGGTCTTAATGCACAGCATTTCTCATGATTTTCTCTGTTTTAATCCAGTTTTAAATAGCAAATTTCATTAAATGTATCACACAAACATTTATTCCTCTCTTCAATATTATTCCCGTATTCTCTTGCTGCCTATTCCTTGCTTCTTCTGTGTCCTATTACCCATTGCAATAATCTCATTTATCTGATTTACTTTTTTTCCTTGCGTTAGAATCAGGCATGGAGATTAAGTGAGTCTCCCAACCCTCTCTCCTCTGTTTCTAGTTTCAAGCTCATATCAGTCATGCAACAGCAATCCTAGGAGTTATCTGCGTGGGGATGATTCCCAAGGGTAGTCCAGTCCTCACTCTGTGAGCCCCTTTTTGGGTGTCACACATCCCAGAACCCTGTCCATAGCACTGGCCCATGAGCCATAAGCTTATCCTACATCTTGAGTTAGGCCTTTGCTCTTTGCCTGCTGAAGGGCACCTCTAACTTCGTTCACTTCTGCATTTTCACCTGGCAGCTATCCCTGATCACCTATACCGTGACTATGGCAGTGTCATCTGGCCCACTATGAAGGACAGCCAGTGGATTTTCTTTCTTTCTGATCAGTACAGCACATCCTTGCTCCTAGCTGCCAGTACTCATTCTCTTGCCTAAATCTGACTTTAACAAGAGTCTTCCCAATTACTCTTAGTAGAAGTTACTGGTCACAAAGACCTTCCTCTTCTTAATGTGAGCAAAAATGCCTACAGAGTCCTCTGGCTTGTCTCTTTTCATGCAACATGCTTGTTCTTTCTCTTCTCTTCTGCTTGGTCTGAATCTCTTTCTTCTCTCATAATTTGTCTGTTCATGCCTCTCCTTTTTTCCAGTGAAGCAAACCTATGCCTCTTTTTGCTTCTCTATTAGCTGATCTTTTCCTCTGTTTCTTCTATGGTTGCACCTTCCACATGCACCATCACCTAATGAACTGCCCTCTGAGTATCTTGCTCAGCAGTTGGAACCTGACCTCTTGTCTCCATCACTTAAGTACCCCTCTGAAATCCACTTACAGCTCAATATCACAATACCTGCTGCTTGGATTTTGGAAAATCACATGTACATTCTCTGCCTCCTAACACAGACCTAACCAGCATCCCCTTTCCAACCACCAGGAGACATCTGACAGTGGGGCTGCAGTTGTGAAGCTAAGGGCAAAACTGGACTATGCAGTTGGGAGTGCACTTAGGAGCTGTGTTGATGAGTGGGCTGTGGGTGGTAGTCTCATACACTCTCCCTTTGTTTTGTTAATTGTTTCCGTGCTAGCAGGCATACAAAGTAGTAAAAGTTTACTTTAGACAATAAATCAAACAAATGTGTTATATGCACAGTTCAGGAATTAAAAATCTAGTAATACATCTTGAAAATGGTTTTAGAACTTTCCACTTAGTGCTGTTTCGGAGTATGAAGTATTTTATAGATTTGGATTCCTCTCTGTTATTAAACGTATTTGCTTGATTCTGTGAAGCCTGGTTCTGATTCCTCTGGTCCTGTTATCTGTTGTCTGCATCACTGCAGTCCATCATACAGGAGATAGTTCTCACATCTGAAACATGCGGTTATGACTTTGGGTAGGAGTAGCAGTGAATCCTGCTCCCATTCATGTGCTGCCACGAAAGTGAAACAAAACACAGAACAAATACTGACAGAAAGCATGAATGTAAGGGAACTGATCTGTGGAACATAATAGTAATAATAACTTTTATTAATTGACAGTACCACTTTTCAGGTTGTTTCGATAGTGAGATATTAAAGTGACAGTGTCAAAATACTGACTGTGATAAATATTACATGCATCCTAGCCTGCGAAGAATCAGCAAAATGTTGCACAACTTTTTTCTTTAATTTTCTTTATTCTTTCTAGCATTTTTTCTTCTTCCCTTCTCCCTCTTACTCCCTATTTGCAACATTAAGCAGTTTTGGTTTTTTAGATTTGTTTTATCTTTTTACTTGTGCATGTGTGTGTTTTTGAATGGGTAGCTCCCACTTTATGCCACACTTGAATTACACAAAGAAAAGAAACTGTCCTACTTAAAAGAACACAAAAGGATTTTGCAAGGGAAGTATTTGAAGAGGGATATGTCAAATTAAATAAAGACCATTGTTAAACATTTTTCCTCTGGTATCGTTTCAGTTCTTAAAAGAGTCTAAATTTAGACTCTGAGCAGCAGATATGGCTTCATGTGACATATCAAGTCCCACATTTGGAAGAGAGATTTGCATTGAGGAAGTGGCCTAAAGAGCTTTTAGAAAAATCCTGGGTGCTTTGTTTCCGTCCTCTGAGAAGTAAGTTTTTTGTTGTTGCATTTTGTCACGGTGCTCACCTTTAAGGGATGGGGAAAGATATGCCAAATGACACCTCCAAGTCAAGGAGCTTTTCCTGGTGCAGTCTGGTAATGATCCAAAGCCAGGTGAAGTTCATGAAGCAATGGAAAGCTCTTTTTTGCTCAAGCAAGGACAAGGATGGCCTTGAGATACCTGCAACATTCACATGGTAGGTTGTCACCCAGTGTCTTGGTCTCTGGGCCTCGTGGTGAACCAAGACTGAGAACTCTGGAGGGTGCTGCCATTAGAGGGAAAAATTCACAGGAAACGTAATATTTTAAGGCAAGCCATCTACGGGCACAGAAACCAGCATCTCGCTCAAAAGCCAAATCAAACAACAGGAGAGGGCATCTGAGTGCCAGGTCCTGCACCGGGGTCACAACAGCCCCACACAATGCTACAGGCTGGAGGCAGAGTGGCTGGGAAGCTGCCCATCAGAAAAGGACCTGGGGGTGTTGTTGATCAACAACCAGCTGAACATGAGCCAGCCGTGTGCCCAGGTGGCCAGGGAGGCCTGCAGCATCCTGGCTTGGATCCAAAACAGTGTGGCCAGCAGGACTAGGGGAGTGATGGTCCCCCTGTACCCAGCACTGGTGAGGCTGCACCCCTTGTAATATGTTCAGGTTTGGGCCCCTCACTACAAGAGCGACATCGAGGTGCTGGAGCGTGTCCAGAGCAGGACAGCAAAGCTGGTGACGGGTCTGGAGCACAAGTCGTATGAGGAGCAGCTGAGGGAACTGGGGGTGTTAGGCCTGGAGAACAGGAGGCTCAGGGGGGACCTTATCACTCTCTACAGCCACCTGAGAGGAGGTTGTAGCGAGGTGGGTGTCAGTCTGTTCTCCCAAGGAACAAGAGACAGGGCAAGAGGAAACAGCCTCAAGTTGTGTCGTGGGAGGTTTAGGTTGAATATGAAAGACTTCTTCACCGAAAGGATTATCAAGCGTTGGAACAGGCTGCACAGGAAAGTGGCTGGGTCAATCCGTGGAGGTATTTAAGAGGTGTAGGTGTGGCGCTCAGGGATTTGGTTTAGTGGTGGACTTGGCAGTGTTAGGTTAACAGCTGGACTTGATCTTAAAGGTCTTTTCCAACCTAAATGATTCTGTGATTCTATGATTCATTCTCAACTGTAAATTTGCTTCAGCCAGCTTTCAGCCAAAAAATCTCTGCTTTTGTTAATGCTACGTCTCCCAATACTTGCTTGAGCAATGTCCATTTTTGCCTTTGCCTACTGTTTTTATCCAGCTTTTCTCACATGTGCCCTTCACTGGAAAATACCTGATGACAATCCCTCCATTCCTAACCTCAGAGCCACTGTTTGAATATACCTTTGTGCTGTTGATACGGAGAAATAGTGTGAAATGGGGATAATGGACATCGATTGTGATTGTATGTGTCTGCTCAAGGAATGTGGGTATGGTGACTAGTCATGGGTGCGGTGTCTGGTCACATAGGCACACAGCTCTGAGGAGACAACTACAGTTTTGAGGAGACGCCTGCCCTTCTTTCTCTAACAAAGGGGCTATTTAAAAGAGAATGAGAAAAGGATGAGAGACATTCAAATGCTATCTAGAGGGAGGGAGTGCTAAGTCTCCTTGCTGGAGAAGATTGGATGGTCACAAGGACATGAATCACCTGAAGAAGATCGGATGGTCACAAGAACATGAATCACCTACAAACCTGCAAGACCACCACATTCCAGGCAAAGGACTGATAAGCCAATTAACATACGAAGCGGGGTTTAGATAACAGATATGTATAGGCGTTAATTGAATATTCATTTGTTTCATTGTATAAATGTGAGATGGTTCCTCACTTCGGGCATGCACGCTTGCGGAGGAGCGATCCCCCGTGCATCTGTGCGCAATAAACATACCTACTTTATAACTTTCGAGTTATAGAGTCTAATTCTGCACGTCACTGTGAGGCTGAGTCTCAAGGATGAGTTAGATCATAGTCCTCTTGGAGCACCCCATAGCAGAGGTGGCATCACAGCTTCATTTTGGAGCATGCAATGGAGGCACAAAACAGCAGTAGACATTGCCAGTGCTCAGGAAGCCATGGCCAGAGGAAAAGTGTCTTGAATCCTTGTCTCCAGGGCCACCGTGCCTCCTTGGGTGGGCTGCCTGGGCAGCAAGGGGGCTGCAGGGCAGGGAGGGACCTGTGAAGCTACGTAGGAGGATGGAGTCCGTTTCTGAGCTGTTCTTAGGGACAATCTACATATCATTAAAGCTCCTGTGCCATCTGAATGCATAACGGTACTTTATCAACTAAAACTTCTTTATTTAATCAGTTGATTTAATTATGAGCTAGTTAATTGAAAAATTCATGGTACAAGTTCTGAAGGTCAAAATACTCAGAAGTTCAAAGAAGACTGGAGCATTTGTTTCACTCGAGCTGTGACGTGCAGTGCTGAGATACAGAAATCTGCTCTGATTCAAACTGGCAAACTGATCCTGGGACTAAACAACTGAATTACCAAACAAGAAGACAATTCGCTTCTGTTCATGAGGTGTGAATGTAGCTACTGCCAGCTGTGGTTAGTCTGTGATTGATTTATCTGTACATTGTGGTTTCCAAAAGACCCAAGTAGTAACTACTCTTGCAGAAATGCCTTTAGCACTGTCCTGTCAACCCTTTTAGCCCTCGGGGACACATCCCTGTCTGTGCAAAGTGCTGGATTGATTGACCCGCAGACTGCGGTTCTCCCTGGGTGGGAGAGAGATGCTGAGGGCAACAAGAGCTCCAGATTCCCACCTCTGGGTCACTATGTTTCACCACTGCATGAAAGGCTTTTTCGGAAGTTGCAGAGGTGAAATATCAGGTCAATAATCTGGAAATAAAGTGGATTTATGAACCCCTAGGTGTTGCAGACACTGGTTCCCCTCCCAAACAAGCACAATGGAGCCAGGGACCACTAAGAACTTGCTTGAGACCCCTGTTTTAGACTAAAAGTCATGTAAATATCTGGGATATTTACATGCTAGCAGAAGATTAAACAGCAAAAACTGTAGCCAAAAATCAGTGATCTTTGGCAGGTAACGACAGAGAAAACCCTGCAGCCTCAGGGCTGCTACAGGTGAGTCCTCTGTACATTCCTGGTTCCTGTTTGTTCAAACCATGGTCAGAGCAGGTTGAGGGCATGCATCCTCGTGCTCACACCTCTGTCGCATGCTGCCCAGACCTCAGGTGCACAGTGGCTGCAGGCAATATCCCCTCTTAAGGGCATACCCTGTGTATTGACCAGCACTGGGCCACTTCAGTCTTTGGGGGTTCATCCCTTTGTTACAGGGTTTTGCCATTCCTTTCTCAGCAGGAGGCTGGCACCAGCCTGTGTTATACAGCCCAGCCTACACATCTATCTGCCCTAAACAACGTACTCTTACTTTAAAGAATATGTTGGTGTTTTTTTTTTTTGTTTTTTTGGTTTTTTTTTTTTTTAACAAATAACATTACATTTCTGGCCCTCATGGCTGCAACATACTTTGAAAGAAGTGCAACCAATTTAAGATTATTTTCCTGAATCTGCAAGTAGCCCTAATTATTAGCTCCTAGGGGCCCAGTTCCCCTCAGACTTTTCAATGATAGCAGGGTATTACCTTAGAAGCCCTGTGGTGGTTATGCCCGTCTGTCTGTCTGTCTCTCTGCCAATGTTAACTATTCAATTGCTGGACATTCTAATGACAAGCAGGGATAGGAATGAAGCCAGGAGTAGAGAACAAGCTAAAATAAGACTAAAAAATGTAGGGGAAAAATATCATCAAGGACAACAGTAAAGCAGAAGGGAGGGGAAGAAAAAAAAAGGATGTTGGTAAAGCAAATGAAGCAAAGGACAAAGAAAATGAAAAACAAAAAGGATGAAAAACCACATACATATATAGATAGGTGAATACTTATTCTTGAGAGATGCTGCCTGTAACAAGAAGGAAATGAATAAATAATAACTATAAAGTCACTTAATACTGTTAAAAACTGTCTGGGACACTGTCGATTTCAGAGACAGCACTTCAGAGACTTTTCCCCTAATGCTACTTACTGGAAGACTTGGGTTTCTCCTGCTGACCTGCACTAACAGCTCACAAACCACCCCAGACCGTGAGCGGGCATGGGCCCCTGCTAGACACTGCTGAGAGATGTGCTGGGAAACCTGGGGGCTGGCAAGAGTGGCCCGAGGACCGGTTTTCTTAAGTGCCGCTGTGCTATTAAGAGAGTATACCTACACTACAGAGCAGCTCTGAGAGGTTTTTCTCTCCTTGGGTATCCAGTTAGAAGGTTGCCATGATGCTTGCACAAGTCCAAAGAGACTTTGTAAAAACGGTCCTGTTTCCATGCAAAACTTGCGTCTCAGGCTCAACTATCGCTTTTGGGGATCGTTCTGCCCTTACTTAATGAATCTCTTTGCAGGGCTCTCTTTGCATTTCAAACTCAGTCCTTAGGAATTCTAAACATGAATGTGAATGTATTTTTGGGGGGGAATTATTGGCAGTGGCCACCCTTCTTTCAGCAAGGCTAATGGCCCTTGGGCATCACTGGGCCAGACAGTGAGCACAGCCCCTTCATGGCTGTCCCAGCACCCACCTTGCTATAACCGTCGTGTTAACCTGGGGCGAAGCAAATGCACCTTTAGATAAGACGTGCTGCTGAGATGATGGCCCTGTGACACTGGAGATACAGATTTCAGGATTCTTGGTAAAACTTTGGAGTGTGTATGGAGAACCAGTTTTCACACCCTTGCGTAGAGCCGCAGCAGCAATGCTGTATGCACACAGCAGGAACACAACAAGACCATTGCCTGAGACCAGCTAAAATAGTTAACTGATATGTAGCGATGGCAGTGAGTTCGGCGTGCATGGTTCTTGATGTGAGCTTTGTGGGATCTTGTGACTAACACATAAACATTTCTTTTACCATCAATCCATGTCAAACTCCCCCTTCACACCAAAGCATGCTGTGTTGGGCAGGCACTGTAGTTTTGAAAGACCTCACTTGCCCATCATCGATCACTAAAAATAGAAACCTCTGCTCTCTGCTATGTGATTTTTGACAACTGGCCTAATGAGGCAGCAGAAAGAAAAGAACAAAATAACAGTAATATAGTGAAATATTTTTCACATTTCCTGTCTCTCATTATAGGCATTTATGAGAAGTGAAAAACACATGAAAATTCAGAAGGCATTATTAGAAACAATAAGCGAGTCTAGGTAATAATGTGCTGTATGCCCAAAAGCAAAGGAAATAATTGTTTTTCAATCTAATGTTGTATTTATCACTCCTGGGATGAAAATACAGCTAATACATATTTCAAGTGTAAGTTCAAAATATTCATGTGCAACCAAGCAAAGGTTTATTTCTTGCTCTCCATCTGTTTCTAGCAAGGTTACATTGTTGTTTTTCTGCATTGTGTGGTTGCATTATCTTAATAAATGATTAGTTGTGAGATATTATTTCCCTTTAAAATGTGTGACAGCAAAACAAGTTTTTAATAAAGTGTTTTGAAAAAGCAACAGACTGAAAAAAACTGGGCAAGAGTTCAAATTGGTAATGAACTGAATATGCCTCTAATTATATTGAATCTACAAGTAATAGGATGAAGCAACATTAGAAATTACTTCTGACTGAAATTCAGTGCCTTAAGGCTGACAATGTTCCCCTCAAACTTCCAGAAACTGAATAAAATTGCTGTATCATTATTTGTTTAAAATATCTGTCATTTCAAATCTCAAAATGAAGGATGGTGGGCTAAGCCCTCCTGAAAACAGACACTTATAAATTTGTCACAAAACTTAGGATTTTTCTTAAAGCAAGCTTTATTTTTGGACTTTAGTTTACCCAGTACATGTAACATTTGGTGTAAGATGGTCTGGCGGTGTGTAACACCAGGCACGGTACATGTTTAAACTGGGATTCAGCTGTGTCAATCTAGATGAGGCTTATCACAGGACTAAATCTCTGTGTCCCATGCCAGCAATTTAAGACTCAATCTTAATCTTTGTATGAAGTAATTTTGTATCAAATGTATAAATAATTAATGTATTGTGTATGGAAACACTATTAGATTAATTCCTTTAATAACAAAAATCTGTAGATAAATAGAGATTGGTCAGCGCAGTGACCTTTTTATCTTTTTTTTTCTGTGACCTTGAATTAAATCCAGCATTGACCAGAATGACCATTAATCATTTTGATCAGATTGCTGAGAGAATTACCAAGTGAAGTCGGTTTAGTCATCTCAGTTTACTTTCTACAGGGAAGAGACACTGGGTTTGTATCATACAAACAACACAATCAGCCCATGATTGGTTTCTGCAGGTCAAGGCTGCAGAAGTATTTGTGAAGCAGCGTGGACCTTGTCTTTCTGTGGTGCTCTTGAACCTACTGCAGATAAATAAAGGATTTCTTCCCCCAGCAAGGGTAACCTTACATTTTGTGCCATAAATAGATTTTGAAATGCCTTACAGCTAGAAGTACAGAGAAAGGGTATGCTTGCAGGTCAAGCAGAGTAGACTAGACTGTCTCACAGACTCCTCTGGAGTCTAAATATGTTTGTGTACCACAGGGAAGGAAAATGCAGGTTTCGTGCCTACCTCCATGGCTGCTGCTACTCAGATGCTGTCAGCACAGTGTGAACGAAAACACAACCAGCGAGAAAATATTAAAAGACATTTAAAAACTTGTCAGACCAGTTATTAGGTTAAGTAACTTTCGGTATAACCTCAGCTTCGTGGATCAGCTTTCCTGATGAGATCACAGCAGGTTAATGCAGGAGAGAGGCAGAACCAGAATCTGAGTCAGAAATGGAGATGTCCATCATAACAAGGAACAGCAGAGAGTTCCTGACATAACGTAACTGTGCTCGTCAGATATATTTCATTTTTTCCATGCCAAGGACAATATTTTGCCAGTACTACAGGGAATGAAAAGGATGATATGCATAGTCAAAGTCATATCAAAGTCAGTACCTTGATTCTTGCATGGCATAAATGATAAAAGATTAAAATTGTTTCCAGGATCTCTCTTTTGGGGAATACACCTTACTGGTCTAAGCTAGAATGTGTCACTGCCATGATACCCACATTCTTTTGCCTGAGAAAACTGCTGAATCATTACAAAGGAAAAGTGCTGGAAAGAATGGGAAAACTGCTGCCCATGAATCACTTATCTGTGGCAATAGTTATCACAAAACATAGACAGAAAACCAGTTATTTTATCACTGAAGCGCTTCCAAACTGCCTAATGAGAATATTACGGGATCTTTTCATAGGCTTTAGCTACAGGAGAAATCATCTGTCACGTCTACCTGCTGACATCTCTTCTACCTTCTCGACTGCATCCCCCCGTCCTGATGTTTCCAGATGACATACTTTTCAGCGGTAATGTATCAGCCCAGCTAGAACAACATATATGGGAGCTGGCTGGTATGATTTATCTTTAACCTGTCAAGTTTCACTTCTCTGTGTCATCACCTCATGTTCCACCACCAACACATCCACATGTTGTACGTTTGTACATCATTGGGCACGCACAACTCTATCGTGACCAAAAAGTGGAGTGCTGTTGCAGTCCCATATAATATGGAAGGGCTTGATGGACGAGTGTGCTGCTTTCTCTAGGAAAGGATCCTAAAGATAATTTTTTTGAGACAGACACTGGTAGAATCTATTAAAAGTGTTTTCTAACCACTGTTATAGCTCTTTACAAGGAATGTTTATACTAATTGCAGGGTGTCTTTTCCCCCTGAACATTGCCTGGGTACCTTCCCTGCCCACAGGCCTCTGAATTTTCTTTCCTATTTCAAGATGAAATACAAAACACTTCTGAAAGTGTTTCTGGCTTAGTTTCTGATGCCCTCATCCCATTTGAAAAGGATTTAATCTCATCATGCCTTGTGAGATTTTCTTGTCCCCTTTCTTTGGCATCCACAGGGATAACTTACACCCTACACCTGCTACAAACATCACCCAAACATACAAAGAGTGATGTGGAAAAAAAGGTTATGAATTCTGACTGATAGCAAATTATTTAAAAGCCATCCCAAACAGCTGTGCACTACCTCTGTGTGAGCACAGGGCAGCCCATGATGGACTGCATCCCATCTTTGCCAGACTGGATGCAGCAGTGAGCCAAAACTCTGCAGCTATACTGTGGCAGCGTAGGCACTTTCTTCGCCTTTCTGAAGGCAAGATAAAATGGAAGCAGCACACATGAATCAGACAAAAGATGTGACAGAAGGGGAAGAAAGGGGCAGAGTCACAGGATTCACAAAAGCAGGGAAAAGCTGGCCAAGTCACCTTACAGTCCTGCTCCAGGGAAGAGGATGCTTTGCCTGCTTGTTGGGCAGCACTGGTGAGCACCCAAAGGCACGGTGCTGGGGATGGACACCCAGGCTCTGGGATTCTGTCCTTATGTGGAGTGCTGGACCAAGGGCTTGATCCCTGAAGGAGTGTTCAGGTGCACCAAGAGGTTTCCAGGCCTGGAAGCTCCATGGATGCAGGGTCACAGTTGTTAGAGGAAAGTAGAGTGATGTGAGAGCACCGAGCCAGTCTGTCCCCATCCTCTTCCTCATTAAGCATAAACACAAAAGGTCCAAATGCTCTGAGGCTGTTACTCAATCACACATCCAACTGCATCTGAACGGGGTGTGCAGATTCATGTCACTATGGCCAAACCAACATGGGTTTATAGCTGCTTCTTTTTCTTTGTGTGAGTGCCACACGCAGCACGGTGTGACACTTTGCGTGTTTAATTATAATTCAGCACGGTGACGTAAGCCAAACTAGAAACCTGGTTTTGGTAGCCATTTAATAATAGTCACAAATGGCCTGAGGAAATCCCCATTTGTACTAAAGACAATTTAACAGACGCAGATGGGTTCATCTACACAGAAACTTCAAAGGAGGCATTTTCACAAATATGTGCTGCTTATTGCCTTCCTAGTGGCATTTGTTACTGCTTCCTGCAATGCTTGGTTTAGGTTGGGTCTTGTCTTCATGGGCCAAAGGAAGGGTCAGCCAGAGTGAAGGGCCACCCTTTCTTTTTCTTCTTGCTGAAATCATTAGTCCAGTTCAATTTTATATTTCCATAATTCCATTGACGCAGAAATATGTTCTTAGAAAGCATCAGCTCGTGCACCGCACCGCCTTTTATAGGCCGGGTTATTGCTTCATCATTTGATATAAATTAGGAGGCATTTCAAAAAGTGAATGCAAACCCAAACAATCATTTCAGTGCACTTTTCTCTGAGATTATTGTTTTAGCTAGATACATTATCTATATTTAAAATATATGAAATGGAGGTATACTTAATGTTCAAAGTGATATATGATAAAGATAGAAAAAGGTGAACTCTTGATATATTACAAGTCTTTCATACCATGAAATAACTATTGCCTATTATTTTACTCCTGACATTTTTATTTTTAGGGGAATTTCAGTTGATTTGTATTGCTGACACCACTGATATGTTGTTTCCAGTGACCTTACATCCAAAATCAGTAGGGTGTGACATTTGATGGCACAGATAAAAAACATTAATAGTAGAAGAAAGGGTTTATTTTCCTGGTCATAAATTAAGTTTAAATAACTCAAAATTTATTTTAAACTCTTCAGTACTTTTTACTGTCTACCCAACAAATGTATTTATTACTGGCAGCTTAACTCAGGTTTTCTTGGTGAAACAGTTTATTCAGATGCTTTTGTACAGCCTTGTCTTTCTTTCTGAGGCTGAATTTGGTAGCAAGCCTCGATTCCCACAAACAAAAGGAGGAGGCTTCCAGGTAGTAAATAGAAAGTAATATCGTGGCAGCAGCAGCTCTTGGCACGATGCGCAATAGCAAAGAGTCAGGCTCAGAGAATTTTGCAGCATCTTTGTTAACATATGGAGATAGAAGCTGATGTAAGTAGTAAATATATAGTATAAATATTAGTATGACCTAACCTGTAGTCTTATCACACCTGTTCACAGTCCTGCCTGTGCAAGTTGCCCTGCAAATGTTCCCTTGAGGCGTTTTTTAATGAATGCCAGTGAACTACACACCACTCCGGTGTATATTTCTCCACTTGGAAAATATTCAAATACCATGCAACTTGAAAAGGAGAGAGAGTGAGAAATTCACTCACCAGAACTGTTACCATCAGTCCTTTATGTAAAACAGGAGTATGCGTGCCTCAGGAAAACCTTAAAAATCCCGGAAAAAAACACTTCTTGCCCTTCTCTGAGCTGCAACTAGGTTTAAGGGCCCTGCAACGCAGTGAGGAGGTTATGATTTTGCAGACTTAACATGAAAATGATAAATTGTCAGTGGATTCTTTTAAGAACTTTTATAACAGCGAGAAGAGAGCTATTGCCATATATAGGCTCTTAAAAGTCGAGGCAGGTTCCTGCAATATGGGGTTGTACTCTGTGTTCCCTCCTGTCATTTTTTATTGCCCAAGTCTGTTTAGGGGGCCGCTGTGTCTCTTACACATGGTCCGTGCGTGGTGATACAGCATCTGTTGGCATAGCTGAGTGCTGGTGTCACTGACAACAAAGAAGTGTCGTGAAACTTTTTAGCTCTTCAGAAAGGTCTTGGAGTTTCTGGTGCAATCTGATTCACTGAAGCAAAAAGAAGCTCTCCGTTAGAACAGAGGTGGTTCCTTTCCCAGGGAAGGAGAGGGAAGCAGATTAATTTGCCTGATTGAAGACGCTTCCCACTCTCTTTCTGTTGAACAAATGCCATCTACAACTCCAGCGTGGGTGGAAAAAGCACAAGAGTTTTTGGATACGAGCATGTGAACTCTGCTTCCATTAGGAAAAGTCTTATCACAGCCAGCTTTTATTTCACTTACCCTAAACCATCTCAGGACTGGGGTCTGCAGGTGAAATTTATCTCCCCCTTCATCCAGACATGATTCTTGATACAGCGAGGCGAGGCAGCACCACTGTCACAGCCCAAACCTCAGATGCTTCATGTAGGTTCCAGCATACCTGGCCATGAAGAAGACGGCTGCCTCTTAATGGCAGGACAGCAGATGGCTGGAGCAAAAGGTTTTCTTGTTTGTGACCTCTGAGAGAGATTTAAAGCAGGCTCTGAGCCCAGGGTGTGAATTCCTAGCTGAGGTGGAAAGTGCGTGCAGGAGACTTTTGTGCACACAGCTATTTCAGAGCAAGCCATCAGAAAACCCCAATACTGAAAAAAGCAGGCCTCATAGCTGCACGACTGCTAAAAATGAAGTTTTTAACTTTGTCTTTTGGTTTCTAGGTTTTTAGGATAAGCTCAGTTCAGATTTGCTTCTGCAGCCAACAGGATTGTTTCTGGGGAGTGCTGTTCTGGAGCCTTGCTTTATTTTTTAATGACTTAGCTGATTCTTGTGCAATTTCTTGGTTTCAGTATCAGCGTCTTAAAGAAAAAAATTGAAAAATACTATGAGCTGGCAATGTTTAAGCTGTATAATAGCTATTTGAATGTACAGATTTGTGTGTCCTCTTTGACTGAAACTTTTTATACAAGTCAAAGCCTACAGATTCCAGCAGACTGCTGTGTCTGACCTGCTGAGGAGAACCAGGCCCCATGGGTCCAAGCCTGGTCAGTACTTTTAAAAACATTTCCTATACAAAATAATCTATAGAAGAATAATAAACCTGCCAGTGTTTTCTTTTACAGTGAGTTTTCCTAGACTCATATGCCACTGCCAAACCGGTACAGGAGCCATATATCAGATGGGCAATGAGAAAAAGGAGGAGGGAATTTCAGGTCATCCCGTAACCCATTTCTCCAGAGAGCTGTGGAAATGGAAATGGCCTTCAGCTGGTCCAAGGGGGGTGCAGAGGCTTTTCTCTCTTCTCCCTGGACACTCCTCAGCAACTTCTCCTTGTGCAGCTAGTGGTGGAGTGGGAGGATCCTAAGGCACATCTGCATCTCTGTTGATGGTCCGTCATCCTCAGTGGGTATCTCTGCTCTCCACGTGGCTGCAGGAAAATGTTCAGATGCTATGGGTGTATGGGTGTGCAAGGAGCAGGGCAGATTTCTAAAATAGGTTTTTGGCTGCCCCTCTCCCTATCCTCAAGAGTCAAGGGCTTTCATGGGCACCAACCCACCCAAAAGTGTGGTGTTATTTTTTCTTTCTCCTTCACAGTCCCTTGCTTGGAGAGCATGTGAGAACAAAGGGGATCCTCAGGTAGTTGGATCCACGTGGGGATTTCTGCAATCTAATTCTAGTGAGATCTCCAGTCTGTCTCAAAAGAGGGAAGGCCATTATGGGAAGAGACGTGTCCCAGCCCTGGGGCATGACAGAGCCCTCTTCTCTCCTCTTGGACATTGGGCAAAGCTGTCCTGCTACACAGCTAATCCAGCCCTGGGACATGACCTGTGGCCTGAAGAAGCCTGGGATAGCCAAAGCTGCTCTTCCTATTCTAAGATGCTTATGCCTGCTACAGATGCAAATAGGAAGGCGAAGTAGAGATCATGTCAGAAAATGGCATCACCAATGTCCCTTGAAAGATGTTTCCAGGTCCTGGCTTTCTTTGAACAAGTCCTCTTAATATATCACTCTCTTTTCAGCCACTCTGGTGATCTTGGAGGTATTTTCCTAGCAGCTGCACATGTCAATTTTCCACAGTTCACAAGAGTTACTATGTCTGGAAGTCACTATGCCATTAATATATGTATTAACCATTAATATATAGCATGCTTTTACTGTGAATTCATGAAGTATCGCTGCAATTAAATTTCCCTGTTAATGACATGACTTATTAATGAAACAAAGTTCATCCTGAAGCTCTTGAAAATGAAAATAGGGTTGATTCTCTCTCACAGTATCATAAAATCCATGTTAGATACAGATATTGAAAGACATTTTAAAATACTGGCAAGCCAAGGAACCTAGTGGGGAGAATGTTCTTTCGTGCCCTCATTTGCCCTTTTCCAGACAACTCACACAAAGAAAATAAGGGGCAAAACAGCAAAACCCCTCACTCTAGCACAGAAAAATCCCAAACCCAATGCAAGATAAAGCCAAAAGCCTCCTGATAAGGAAAATCACAGGACTCTTCTAACTGCTTTGTTCTCAGTTAGAAGGAAGATAACGGTGAGATGTAATAAAAGCTTTTTCTGTGCAGGTTGAAAACCTCTTGGAGAAGGATAAATAATAGCACTGCAGCATGTGCCAGTACCTGCTTCATTCAGTGTAACAGCACATTAGTACGGGGCTCAAATGATGGTCAAGTGGTCTTTTCCATTCATTTGCAATAGGTACCCTCCAAAAAGACCTTGGTATAAATAAGAAATAAGCCAATCTAACAAACAAAATTCAAGTAACTGCTACCTCAGTGAGATCTGTAAATCCAAAGAGTTTGCTTTGTTTTAATGGACTCCATATGGTTGCAGAAGTTCTCTGTCTATTTGCAATATATGCTGCCGTTTTCATTTGTTGGGTTTTTTTTTTTTCTTTAATAAAATGCTCTAAATATTTGCTGTTGGAAGAGAACAATGCTATGGGAGGCTCTGAAGTGATATTCCTAAGAACTGCGAACACCGACTAATTGATTAACCAAGAGTTCTTGAAGAGAATGATTTGATTAGGGTAATTTATAGAGATTGTATCTTTTGTCATCATTTGTCTTTGAAAACATAGAAGAAAACTGCTTCCAAGTGCATGTAGCCGCTGGCATGAGGGATGGCGTGCACTACATCATCAGTTACAGCAGACTGCTCAATTTTGTACCTTTCCAGCTAGTCAAATATCCAATAACAACACACACACATGCACCCGCACACACACACACACACAAAAGCGCTCTAGCTCTTTGCACTCAAAACTTTTCCAACATGGGCTTAGAAAAATATTTGGGGTTGTTCACTGCTCTGCTCTCTGTAGCATAAACATTTATTTAAATGGGGCTGTCTTTTCAGTAATGAAGAATGAAAGAAAAACAATGGTCTGATTTTGACAAATTAACTTGTGATTTGGAGAGTCAGTGAAGCAGGGAAGAGACATTCCTAACTATACTAATTAAATGAGCTTGCAACATTTATTTTAATGCAATGGAACCAGCCATATGAAGATGAACATTTTAATTTATTTTGCAGTGACATTATGAAAAATTTCTCTGCTGCAGATTATCTACAAAAACAAATCTCATCAGCATCTAGGTTTGTGCATGAAATTTACATCTTTCACATAAGTTTGACCTTCCCCAGCGAAAACAAATGGAATGTGCTAAGTTAAAAAGTTTCTGCAAAGGTTGTCTTCCCATTGATGCGGTGGTTTATGTTCAAATTACCTCTGTGAAAAACACATTCATTTTTCATGGTGCAGTGTAGATGAAAAATTCTGAATCCGTTCTAAGGGGAATGCAAATATAGCTCATTAGTTCAAAAACATTTTTCATGAACGACTGCTGAGTATTTTCAGGCAGATGAGAATGTGCAGTTTCAGCCAAGAATGAGCACCGCATGTCCTACTAATTGTTTTTTAAACTTGTTCCTTCCCTCTATGGCATTCAGTAAGTCTAGAAAGTGTGAGGATTCCTGGAGAAAAAAATAATTATAGGTATCCTCACTTACAGTGTATACTGTTTTTTCCAATATACTGTGCAGTACGAGGGAAAAGAATAGGAGCATTGGCTTTCAGATGGGTAATATCATTATATTCAGGCACATGACATTTCGCTTCTTGGAGTTTTTTCAGGTTTTAGTAATGGGTAGGATTATTATTTATGGAGTGGCAGCAACGGGAGAGCATTGTCCTAAGGTTCATATCAGTGACGATGTTATGGAGCTGCTGTCAGTAGGAGCTGCAGGAGTTCATTGGGTTTTAGTTTTATAACTAGGTTGTGTAACAGTAAGAGATTTTTGCTGTTTAAAATGATTCTTAAGAAGGTGTTTTAGCCAGGATTTTCCTTTCTTCTGCAGGCCTCCTAAAAGTTTGCTTTGAGATGGCCTTAAAAAGCAGGAGATTTGATCAATGTCAGCTTCTAACCTCCCCATCAGCTTGAAAACTGGAACAATTAAAAACAATCAAAAAATGATGTCATTTAGAGTTGCCTGGTTTCAGGGTCTGGTCACTCATTGTATATCTCATATCTCTAATTGGTGGTCCTCCACATGCGATGCCCACCCACTGGCTCCTCGTCACCTGTGTGGTGGAGGATGACTCTCCACAAGGCCTTTCTGTAGCCAGACCCACCTTAACAGCTCAGGCTGGTCTTTTTACCCAGTCAGCTGGTCCCAGGAGGTGAGCTGCTCCTGGCAGGGGCTGGCAGGGGTGTTTGGGTGACTCAAGTTGGCAGCACAGCTTCTGCCAAGCCGAAACCAACAGAGCATCCTTTGGATGAGCTCCTCTTCACCTGGGCAACTCTGCAGCCCTCATTCTCAGCCTCAGACACTGCACAGTCCTCCTCTGCTTTCCAAAATTTGTGCTGCTTAACAGACTGTAGTTATTTAACTTTTATCTTGGCCCTTTATCTGTTAGCTTTGGACCATGGGATCAGCTTTTCAGGCTAGTTACAAATGAAAACCCAGGCAGTTATCAGTAAGTAGGGTTTCCTACAGCTGACCACTCCTCTTCTTTCTGCCTCTTGCCTAGCACCTATGGAGCGTTGTGCAAAAGGTCTCTTCCCCACCCAGGGATCAGCAAACCCTGGCATGCTGTGAATTGTTTTGCCCACCCGCAAACTGCAGCCACCTCTGGACTCAGCTGTGCAAATCTGCCCATGCACAGAAAAGCTTGAAATGGAAGGAGTGCGGTCTTTCACCCAGCTGAAACTGCAAAAGGATGTTAGGCAGGGAAGAGGTTATTACCGAAAGCTGAGTTGGAGTTTGACTGTGACAATTGTATTAACGTCCCTAATCCAATATTATGGGAGTCTTAATTTATGACAGTTAAGCCTGGAAACTTAAGCCAATTGATGGTAAAGATCCTGTTGCCCAAGATCATAACTCTCTTTTTTTCACCTGAAAACCAGTCCTGTGCTCCTTAAATGTTTGCTAAATGCTTGTTCATTACCGTTTGTTCAACATTGAAAACCACCAGGCACAGAATAACTAACAACACTGTCCTGTAAACTTGCTAATGTTTTGTTGACACAGTCATGCTACCATATTTTTCTTGACTCAGGATGTCAGACACTACTTTTCTAGTTAGGTCTTCCAGAATACTGTTTTTTTGGTGGCCAGCCTTAGAAAGAGTTCTTATGATAATTTCAGGTGTTAAACCTTCTTTACCAGAACAAAAATAGCCTCCAAGTCATGCACAGGAAGGTCATCTCAAGCATTTACCACTGTCAGGACTGCTGTAGCGCCATCGTGGTGGGGTGCTTCACAGCCCCTACTCATGTCAGCAATCTTTTGTCTGCATGGTCCATACAGAGCTAAAACTGCTCAGCTTACTGAAACAAGGCACCTTTCCTGGTGCATCGAAACAACAGACAGGGAAATAATTTTCTGCAGATTTCATGGCATCTGCTCATAAAGCAAAAGAGCCAGGACCTGAAATCCAGCCTCTCTCCAGGCTCCGTGACTGCAGTGCCACGGTGCAGCTGCAATTTTGCTTGCATCAAGGAAAGCTCCCATAAGCAAGTGATTCCTCATGCTTCCTGAGAATATGAAAAATTCCGTGGATAACATAAACACAGAGACTATGATTCCCTTCAGCTTCTGGAACGTTAGTGTTAGTCCTGGAGCAGGGGCAAATGTGGGCTCCACTAAGTGATTCACAGTGTTGAATGAAAGTAGGGGTTTTATACAGATTCAGAGAGACGATGGCCTCTCTGTTGAATACACACTGCAGCACTCATTAGCTCTGCCTCTAAAAATCATTGGGCAATAATTATATTCAAAAGTAATGAAGCTACCAGATTGTGCATTGGCCCCACAGAAGAGCTAACTGAAGAAAAACTCCTTCAAGACAGCTAAAGCCACACAAAAAATGCCAGTGTATCATCTAGGAGGACAGAGAAAAGTAGTTTCTTCCAGTGTGATGGAGCTTTTTGACTGAGGATATTTCACTGAACTTGAAATATGGAAGTATTTTATCATAACTGAGACTTACGCATCTGTCTTAAAAGAGTCAACAGCCAAGCTCCTGCTCACAAGATGGAGATTTCCCACTATGCTTACCTTCAGCTAGAAACACCAATGTGCTGAGAAGGTCTCAAAGGACCAAATTCATCCACAGAGCTACTTTAACAAAACTACAAATCCACCAGCAATGAATCTGCCCTATGTTTTTCAGTATGCCATTTACAAGCAATAAAGGCTGCTGTCATGCTTCCCATAAGATCCCTGATGAAAGAAAAAGATGACACATTTATACAAAAGGTAGCACCAGAACTTCAACAAGAAACTTTTGACAATTTGCTTTTGACTCCAAAGTAATGTACAAAAAGTTGTTGCTCTTCTGAGCTCATATATGTCTTGCATTTCTTTTGAGGAATAATTTCTCTTCATTCACCCTTTTAGTCTGTTTAGGCAACCAGATTAATGTTGTGTGTCTGGACTGGGTGCTTTTCTGGCTTTCATGCTGTGAAGCTAGCAGCTGGAATAATGGCAGGAATCCATCCAAATGGGGAGAGGCTTTATTTCTCACCAGTCTTCCCAACCCCTCTAGAAACCACATTTCTTCCCCTTTTCTGTGTCCTCTCTTCCCCTTTTCCTTCTCTGATTCCAATTACCCTTTAGCTAAGGAGCATCCACTGTCACCCTCTGCCATCTACAAAGAGCAGTCAGCTGTTTTCATCTGATAAAAATTTACAGTAGACAGGCAAACGAGGAGCAATCCAATGAGGCTTTCTTGGGGGAGATTAATCTACGTGTGCTTCTTCTGTAGGAGCTGTAGCCCACCTTTCCTGTGGAAGATACTAAAGCCTCCAGAATTGGTAAAGAGTCGGCTTGAGGGTTCTCCAGCCATCCTCCTTGGTCACCACTGGCAGGAGGCATAGCTAGGAAATGGGCAATGTGGTCTGGATGCTAGGGGTTACTGTGTGCTCCCAGCTGCCTTGGGAAACCCTCCAGGCCACCCAGGGCCACACAAAAATTAAAAACATCTTGAGCTTCTGCCTGTGGTGAAAAATCTCTGAAGACTTCCAGCTATAACTCTGGTGTTGCTGGTTCTAGCTTGTTTCTGAACTTAGGTGACCAGGGACCCTTTTCTGCTGAAGTTAAGCTGGCTGTAAATGTCAAACTGGGACGGTGCTGGCTTCATGGCTGGCTAATGGAAAGGGGTGTCTCTGATCCTGGTGGATGGCTTAGAGGTCCTCCTGGGTCTGTCTGCAGTTCCTGCCCTTTCACACCCCTGACAATTTGACTTGCACTAATTACTGAGTGGCTCCAGTACCAGCCTGCAAGTTTTCTTCCACAAGGTGCTAGTCTTTGGGTAGCAGGAGTGCCGGAAATGAAAGCTAACAGACAGATTTGAAAATAAGTTCTCTCCCTCTCTCTTTTCTCTTTGTCTTTCTGTCCTTTAGTGCAGTATCAGTTTGCAGGAGATTAATTTTATGTAAAGTTTTACATTTCAGATTGTGATCAGCATTGTTTTTCTCTTGGTTGGCTCTGAGAAAACATATATTCAAGTTTGAGAATTCATCATGTCTGATTAATGATGTGTATATAGAGCTTCCTGTATCATCTTCCTTCTTTTGGTCTTTTTTATTCAGTTGTTTGCTGTACTCCAACCCTGCGGATAGATGGTTCTGCAGTGATGAATGTAAAGTTTGCATAAGCCATGTAACAGCAGGACAGCCTATTATCACTGTACATTTTCCATGGCTGTGCAAACCTCTGTAGGCTATTTTATTGCTAATAGATCCACAGAGAAACAGTAGTGATTTTATGACTCTTTTTAAAATGGAAATTCATGTTTGAGAAATACAACTGGGAGGAAACAGATGTAAACCACTTAAGCATTTGCAGAAAATTGAGATGCACACTCTTATTTACAGACCCACATCGCCTCCGTCGTTTTATTTTCAAAATTAAAATAAGCAATCTGTTTGCCATGGGAAATGAGGAACTGTAAACTTGTTTTTCCTTTACAAGGCAATGGCCAGTGTCACTGTCTCTGTGCTTAATGGCATTGGAGAAAAGGGATGACAATTCTGCCACACACCCCCACACCCCCCGCCCTAGATTTTATTGTCTATAACACATTCCCTTTGTAATCTGTGTAAGAGGTATGCAAGTGGGAAAGATTTTTGCATAACCATGTGTCTGAATTCACATTATGTTATAAAAGCTAAAATGATTGCCCAGCCTATTATAAGGTTTTACCAAAGTATCTAAAGCTACTGGAGAATCGATTCTAAAACTTTAATAGCAAACAATTGCAAAGCATTTACACTCATGTCAGAGTGCTAGTGTGCCCATTGCCTGCATCAGCAGAAAATATTTCTTCCTTCTTGCATGCTGTTTTAGATTGCTGATTTTGATGGCCAAACATCACATTGGAAAATTGTTCTAAAATACTCCTATAAGTTCTGTTGAAAATATGAACTCATGAAATCAACTGTCAAAAAAAAGACAGAATTTAACATTTATTAGTTATAATAATAGTTTGTGCTGATGTGATGTACATCCCTGCATCCATAGAGACTGGAACTGTACAACCTCTCATTCCTCTTTTAAGAATGGGGCGTTATATATACTTTACAAATAGCTGACCAGGGACACAGCACTTTATGGAGGCTTGGATCTATGTCATGGGATGGCTGAAAACTGAAGGTTGGAAGAGCACCCAGTCAGTCCTCTATTACTCGGTAGTCACCACCATACACATAGTTTTTCAGCCATGTATTTCTGAATTATTGCTTGTTTTCCCAGAAAGTTAGGGGGCTGCAGTGTTAAATTACTTTAAAAGGACTCACAATACGCTATCACATCTGAAGAAGGCCACTGAGTAGTGTAAAAAGCTCTACTTCCAGCAACCTTTGATGTGGGGAATGTGAAAAAAATATAAATAATTTAAGCATCAACTGGTAAATGAAGATAGAAAACCCCCTCAGGTGCTGGCGTGCTGAATGTTGTATGAGAACTGTGTCTCACAGGAAACAATCTTAGCGATGTCCTGTGACAGCCAGGTGTATACCTGCAATAATGCTTCCCTACAGCAAAAGCACCATGCCCTGAGAGGCAGGAACCCCAGATGTCTCCTGGTCACAACTCCCTGATGAAAGCTGGCCTCAAAGCTCAGGTGAAGCCACGCCCTTCTTCTCTGCAGCCACTCTGGTAGTCATCTGGACACCGTGTTCTTGAGAAGACCTCAAAATTGTGATGAAGCAGCTGGGAAGAAGGTGGAGGGTGTCACTGAGATGCCCCACTTGGGCATTCTTCTGTGCCGTAAGAAGAAAAGGAAAGGAGAGCTGCTTTTATTAAAGGCAAAGCCACCGGTGTGCCTGCATCATGTCAGCACAGCTTGCAAGCAGGAGAGGAGCAGGAGCAGCCAGGGAGAGCAGAACTGGCAACATAAAGTGCCCAGGGAGCAAGGATGCAAGCTCTCAGAGAGCAGACTGAGGAGAAAGAAAAATCAGGTGTCAGGAAAGAATGGCCTGGGGAAGTGGGGAAGCAAAACAGCTGGGATGGGAGAGCTCCCATAAAGAGCAAAGCCAGACACTAATTCCACTTTTGGGAGGAAAGACTAAGACACATATTGCATTAAAGAGAGCTAACAACACAGACTGCCTTCCCTAATGTTATTCTTCCGTGCAAGCAGTTTCCATAGTGATGTTGCTTGATTGCAAGCAAGAGAGGAGATGGCCACAAGGCAATCTCTGCTAGGATGCTGTTCACACCATGAAAAAGCATGAGACCTCAAATCAGTTCAAGAAAAAAACCACCCCGCACTGCAGTTGCTCAGTCCCCAAAGTGTGGCTGGGCAGGGCAGGGTCAAGCAGTCTTGTCCTACCCTTGGGCAAGTGAGGAGACTTTCCCTTTCCAGGCTGGAAAGCCTGCAGGGAGCAAAATTTCTTGCTGACCCCACTACATCTGCCACCAATGTGCCCACTGCATCCCAGCCCTTGGGGCGACTATTCAGAAAATGTGCTTCAGCCCTCCAGTCCATCACGAACACATTCAGGAGTGACACTGGTAAGCTGGAAGAGCCGACAAAATTTCACACAAAAAACAAAGCGAAAGAATTCTTTCTTATACTTTCCTATACTTCACTCAACGCTGATTTGTACATTAAAGAGCTTTATTGACCCCTGGCAGTTAAACGGAAAGCTTTCTTGTTGTAGCACTGAAAGAAGGGACAGATTTTCCAACAGCTGTCTAATATCTCTGTCAACACGGAAATGAAATAGATTTAAGGACCTTAGAAAAGCATTTGAACATTTAGTGCCCAGTAATAATGAATTCCAATGTCCCCTTGCACAAACGGGAATTACTCTCAGTCTGTTGTACCACCTTTCTAAAAAACATCTGGCACAATTCTATTTTTGGAAAAAAAATATCATCTAAAAGCAAGCTACTAGCTGGCCATCTCTTTATTAACCCAGCTATGGAAGCACAGTGTTTGAAAAATGCTTGTGTGAACCTATGTGTCATGTTCAGGCCCACGGGGAAAGAAAAGGGTAACGATAAATAGCTAAATAACAGAATAAATGAGAGTCGATTTCACTGGGATTTGTGAGGCACACCGGAACCCTTCAGATTCATGTACAGCAGCGCTCAGATCAATGGACAAAGTAAAAAACATCACAGTGTTCCCATCCTCCAGCTGCACACAGCAATCCTTGTTCTTAGATCAAGGCACTGTGATAAAGAAAGATCAAGCAAATATAGCCCGAGGATCTGTGAACAGATGTCTGCTCCTTTCCTTGGTCCAGCCCAGCCTGATACAGTTCATATCTTAAAACCAACAACAAGATTAAGCAATTATTCCCTATACGCTTGTTATTGTCATCCAATAAAGCAACATCTAAAATAATAGCTTTTCTCCTGCCACCCAAGGTAGAGTACTGCAGAAAAATGTGTTGGAACTGATTAGGTTAGAGAGATAGGTCTGCATAAATAATTGCTGAAAGTCAACTAAGTCAAAATAATAATAGCAGAGAAAATTAACTTTCAGATAGAAAAGCTACCTGCCTACGCTCTCGTTTTGTATACTGAAGACTAATTCGGCAAATGAAGAATACAGATCTTGGGACAAAGTAGGTAACCCATGGATTCATGGTGATAGCTGTCACAAAAAGCAGGTCTACTCTGAGATCAATTTGCCTCAAGAAGATTTAAATTCATTATTATTTTTATTTTTATTATCATTATTATCATGGAACCTTGTTAGGATTTATACAACTTGGTTGTTTTGCCCTGTATGTCAAAGCCTAGACTTTTAGGTACAGATAACTAGGTTAGAATACTTGAAGCAATTCAAGATTTCCTTCCATACAGTTGAAAGATGTATTTATCTTCCTGAATTTCTTTTTTTTTTTTTTGGCTCCTATCTATCATCAGTTACTTTCTTCAAAACTAGCACACTGTCCAGAGTAGATTTCTTCTTCAATTAATATTGCCGTAGTCATTAAAAATAATCACTTTTCTGTGCAGGCAACAACAGCTTGAATGTGGAAGCCTTGATGACAATCCTGCTGCTCACAGGAGAGGAAATGTCTTGGGTCAGTATCTCATCTCTTCAAAATCTCTCTTCTTGGTCTTGAAATAATAGATATAGCCCCATTTGTCTTGTCAGTACCATTCCCTCTTCACAAGAAGGAGCCAGTTCAGAGTAATCTTTACCACCATGTTTTATGCAGGAGTCTACATCTAATAGCAAATACTCCTCTCGGGCCAAGTTGATGAGAGCGGTGTCATGTCTGCTAAGCACTTCTGCTGTCTGCCTAGCTCATTTGGCATGGCCTATTGGTCTCCTTTTCTATTTTTACTTCCATTTTTTTATTACTATCCCAGAAATGGATATGTTTCAAGTAATCTGACAGGTTATCTCTCCTCCTTTACTATTTTATTAGTTTCAGTGAAATGAATTTTGTATGGCTTCTTTTGCTCATCATCATAAACACCAAAGAAGTACATTTTTCCCGGCAAGTGAAGTCTGACAACTCTGTATTCAGGACCGAATGTCAGTTAAATAACATTGTGCTGATCCACTGTGAAAACAAGCAAAGCATGCCAAACCTCCCCCAAAATCTGACATCTCACAGTTACAAAGTGGTTTTCCTACCAACCATTAGGTTGTGGCTGAAGGCACTTTTAAGGCTAGTGAAAGTCTTATACTTCCAGACGAGCCTCTATTTACAAGTAATAAAAGAATTTCTGTATTTTCATTCGCATGCAGAACCTAAGTTGGACAGTGTGCATATGATGAACATGCAGGACTTGTGAGACTTATCAGTACTGAACTTGTAAAGTTGTCATTTGGAAGACTGTTTCTGCATTATCTTTATACTGAGCCTGAAGTTACAGAGCATGTGGCTGAAGGCAAACTTTTAGGGATTCTGCAAATGACCTAACCATAGCTCACAGGCATGAAAATGGAGAATTAGTCCCAGAACCCTTCTTATCACGTATGAAACTCGGAAAGATACAGCTGACATGGAAAATGTGAATAATCAGGAATATTTTTTGCATGTGGTTCCCCATTGTTGTCCCTATCCCATCCTGACTGCCCAGGGTGGCTCTTGGGTTTGGTGAAATCTATGATCTTTGTCCCTCAGTGATGATGGAAACTGTTGCCCAATGCAACAAAGGGATAAAGTTGACTTGAGGTAGATCTTGAGGTTAATGAAGTCCTTTACCTGCTGTCATACACCCCATTGCAGACTCTCCCTAGTTTATTGCAATCCTCATGTTTTTCTTAGTCTTGTAGTCTTCTTTAGTTTGTAGATTTCTCCACACAAAGATTTAAGTCCTTATAGTTTCAAGGAAAGGTGTGAAAATGTCAAAAAGGCAATAAAAAATCAAAAGGCAGATAAAAGAACTGTGACTACATATGGATGCTGTAAATCTTGGGAGTATTAGTGAATCTCACTATTATTAACACTGCATAAAAGGAAATTCTTGACTTTAGAAATCTTAATCATCAGTTTTGGAATGCCTGGCGTTGGCAGGACTGTGTGCTGTCTTACAGAGATTCAAAAAGCACTGCATACCACAAGCCTTCCTGTATCCTGGAGGTATAAAATATGCAAGAGCATCCTGTTTCTATTAGATGCCCAATATTCATATATGAAATCACGTTTTGGCCACAAAAGAGAAATTAATAACCCATCACTCACCATTTTCTATGGTAATTAAGGATTTGCACTAAACTGAGCATTGCAAATTTTCCATGTGCCAATTTGCTGCTGCTTTTTAGTGTACTAGCTGAGGAGTCCAGAAATCAAAGAGATGTAGCAACTTCAAACACGGATACCTAGAGCTGTGCTGTTCTGAATGAAAATGGACACAGAAATGGATGTTAACATTTTTCTCTATAGGTTCCTTCACATGGACATGTTTGATGCTTTCCTCTACTGGGGCTGAAGCTGGAATTAAGTAATGAATAAACATGTCTCGCTGAAACAACTTTGACATTTCAACTAAGTTTACACATTAATTAAGATAAGGTTGTCCTAGTCCCCCCAAAAAGGAGCAGAAATTTGACAGAACCCGGTGGCTGAAGTATAATATAAAAAAGCTGTATGAACACTTTGTTAAATGCACAGATTTAACCCTGCTGTTTTGCTCCTAATCATTATTAATTGCCTCCAGTGGTGGACATTAATTTCCCTATTGCAGCAACATGCATCTTGAGTTTGGGCATATCCTAATATATCAAGTGGGACAGGTGATATAATTCAGCTGGTCACAGCTGGAAAGAAGACAGCCACCCACATGCAAGCAGTCTGTCAGCCTTAGTTACGCTGCAGACACCACCACAGCCTCCGTAACAACATTGTACATTTATCTCTGGGGATAACTTTACAAGAAGTACAGCCGATCAGTTCATCCCATTTAATCTGCTGTTGTCTTAGGAGGAATAAGAATACTTTAGCCTGGGCTTTTTAGCTCCGAATTTCGTGGGGGGAAGAACTTGCACACATGGCTGGGCTGTTCCACAGAAGAGCCTGATCCTCTCCTGGTCATCAGAAAGGGGAGGGAGTGGGGATGGTTTCCCCAAACAGGGCATGCCCCAGTAGCCAAAAGTCCAGTGCTGCCATCTGGACCATGAGAGATTTGCATTTACACCCCCAAAGTACCTGATTCAGACTGGAACCTGCTTCCCAAGCATTTGATTTGTAGGTTCGTGTACTGATCACCGAGTGGGAGAAGCTCTCCCAGTAAGCTAACTGTCTCCTTCATGTGGACAAGGGCAGAAGAAGTGGACATGGCTCCACCGTGGAAGGGACTGGTGGGGAGACTCCTCCATCTGAAGGCAAAAGATGCAGCTGCGGCTGCCTGCGGGCGCCTGGTGGGAGGAGAATGTGTCCTGCTCTCTGCTTTGAGGCAGAAGTTTCCACTCCAGACTCAGGAGGCACATACATTTCCACAAGAAGTTTCTGGGTTTGACAATGGCACATATCCAGGTGAAGAATGTTTCCTTGGAAAAAAGCGCCTTGCCCAAGTGTCCTGATTATATAGTTAATTAAACATGCAAATTACTGCTAGCTCAGAGTTCCTTTCCCAGCATGCCCCATAACTCCATCTCAGCAGCCGTTATGTTGCATGCACTGAATTTAAGCTAGAAGATAAAGGAAGTTTGCAGAAATAAAAAACTGCATAAAAGGATTTTGGGATTTGGCCCAGAGAAAAGATGAGAGTTTAAACTAAGCAGGACCAGGGTACACAGTTGCCTTTCTTAACTGTAATTTTCCGGCATTGCAGTTACCTTCATTTGTAGCAACCAGCAAAGGATTAACCGTGAAGCTGTTTAGCACTTTGTTTAATAAGTATGCACGAATCTGACTGCCTGTCCTAACCATTGTCCAAATGTGCAAAAATCATTTGTCCAGAAAAAGGGAAGAAATTAAGGATGGTGAAAATTTCTGGAACAGGATCTTCCATTTCCGTATTTTCAGTGAATTGTGAAAGCTCCTTTCCAGATGGAAATTTCTTTTTACTATAAAATGACGGATGTATTTTTGGAACCCGAGTCTCATGCTCCATTTGATGAGGCTTTAAGGCAGCTATTCAGGCCAGCTTAGTGATTCCCGGTAATACCTTCGCTCTTGAGTTCCCCACTATAAAAGTGAACTGCAAGAGTTTAAAAAAGCAACTTTGTTATTTAACAGAACAAGTCCTGTTGTAATAGCCTGACATGAACTTGATGGGTCTTCTTTCTGGTTCTTAGTTCTTGTGCTTTTCAAATTATCCTAATCGTATAGGTGTTATCCTGTGAATTCTAGCTGCATTTCACAGATATGCCTTATCATTCAAGGATGGCACCACAGAACTGTAGTCGTTTAATGAATCAGAACACTGAGGTGAAAGTAGCCCTTAGCATCTTAGCATGTAATAACACTTTACACCAAGCCTAAAAGCATTATGTAGTGTGTTTTTAAATGCTCAATGATTAAGCTTGATGCATTTAACCTAGCTGAAAATCGCAAGTATTAGAAATAGAGGAAAAATACTTTTACATGGCTTTGAAAGGGTTTAATTCTTCACTGTGTCTGTGAATTATTCCATACCAGGTCTTCCAAACGATATCTTGATAATTAGATCTCCGTTTCTTTAAAGGTGACATTCTGTCCTGACAGCATCTAAATTACATTGTTTTCTTTTCCTGTTGGGACAACACGTTGTCAAAGTAAATCCCAGTGCAGTTCGCTCTGCCTCCCGATGTCGATGCCCACCTTTTCCCAGAGAAGAGCCCAGGCTGTGCCTTGGCAGCATGCTGGTGCTGATCAGCTACCACAGGCATCTGGGGCAGTGTTGACCTGTGTCTCGGTCCCCAGTTCGGCTGGAAGGAGCCAGCATACCTCCGGCAGCGGATGGGTCTGGCTCCTCAGCTACTTGATCCCTCTCAGCCTTCCCTGGAAAACTCTGTCTGCTTAAGCCGTAGACAGCTTCATATTTCATCTGGACTGGCACCTAGTTTGGAGGTCTGGAACACAGTGTTTATGCTCATCTCATCTTTTTATTACCACTTCTAAAGCATGCTGGTTTACTACCCAGGAACCAAGTGAAGGCTTTAGTAGGGGAGAGATTTGCTACAAAATTCGGCCACGGAGGAAAACAATTCTGGATATGCTGCAGTTGCTGTCATGAACTTAATGAGATGGCTTTTTGTTATCTAGGCAGCAGGAGTGTTTGGGTTAAGCTGCCAGTGCCACTCCGTCACACATCTCTCTGCCAATCTGGGAGTCAGGTGGTCATGATCAAAAAGGGTCAATTAAACTGTTGGGCTGCCTGGTTTGGATGGCTTGACTGAACAGCCTTGCTTTAGCTAGAACTGTTATTTTTGAGTTCTCACAGGAAGATTCCAGTGTTATGATCACTGTTAGTAGCATCACTTTAAAGGAACAAAGGCTTTGTACCAGAAAGGCAACAGTAAGGAAAAAACCTTGCACAGCGGTACGTGGGCTGAGTTCCTTACAGCAGTGTACACTTCCCTCTTAATTAAAATAGTTAAACTGTGGAACTAGACATTGATGCAATATGTTGTCCCCATTCTGGAAATACATTCACTAAGAGTTAATAAATAATCTATGAATTCTAATCTTTTAAAGTCATTTCAGAGGGATGAAGTCATCTGCTATAATTGTAAATGCAGTACCTCTGCCTTCACTGCATTCAAATGTAAAGGTGAGAAAGTGATTAGAGGTGCTGGGTTGCTAGAGATAGATGCTCCAATTTAAATGCCACACCATTTGTTTTTAGCAAATTGAGTCACTAGAACAATATTTCTTTCTATTGTAAAGCTTTAGCCCAGGATTTCCACCTGTTTATCCCAGATTTAGCTGGGCAAAGGGATGAATTTTCTTCTTACTAAATCTGCAAGGATTGCCTCAATCAATACAGGCTGCCTAGATAGACCAGATTTCCCAACTACACAGCACTAGTTACCTGGTGCCAGACGTACAAGTGTGTCACATTCTCATTTTAACATCTGAGGCAAGTCTTGCTGCAGGAGCACAGCTGAAGCTGCTTTTGATAAATGTAGGGACATGGTTCTCCTTTTCTTTGCTTTTAACAGGAGTTGAGCAGACTTGCCTGGAAAACTAAGATTTCCATGACCAATTTCAGACCAATTTCAGATCCTAAACTGAAAGTACATGGCAGGCTGTGAATCTCTCCAAGTAGTGGGGTGACTAGTCATTGCTGAATTTGGTTTCTCATCGCCAGTGTGCTATCAGACTCAGGGTGGATCATTTAAAACTGGCTTGTGGGTGACTATTTTGCCCAGCAGCCACAATCAGGACGGCAGGATAGACGCTTTTATCTCTGATACCCATGATTCCGCAAGCAAGTTTCATTCTCTTGTTGACAGTCAAATTAGCTGACACAATGCTGTCAGGCAGTGCAGGCAAGGATAAGCCATATCATGCTTCAGATTCACCCAACTCCCATCAGCTGCTTACTTGTGACAAAATGTCATGATTTGGAGCGTGACTTTTCCTCATCTGTAGTGAATAGTGAGTTTTAATTGAAATTGCACCATCAAAGGGCTGCAGTCAAGCATTGCTGTGCTTCTTGGTGATCACAAGCCCAATGGGAATGATTTTAATGAAGCAGAGAGCCCAAGAACTCACTGGCTAAAGTCCCACCTAAAGGAAAACTCAAGAACACTTGGAAGTGTAGAAATACTCAGGGCAAAGATCAAACTTACTTTTGTTTTCGCATGTCCTGGAGTGTAACAGAAATGTTACTCGCTAGAGATCCAGCCTTGGGTAAACCTAGTGCTGTGGAAATGAAAGACAGCCTGTACCGCTTTCCTAGGTCATTCAATACCCCAGCGTTTTACCTGAATGTGAATGGCAGCATTGTCCAGTGTATACATTACATAAAGACAGTCAAAAATGGTATATCAATGATAGCATCTTTAATAGCCATAAAAATAAAGTGAGGAAGACAGGGAGTGATAAATAAAGAACAGCCCGTATTGATCCATCTGCATCTGGTTTGTTAGATTTCTTATACAGTTCATGGGAACAAAAATCTGTCAGTTCATCCTCCTTCAAAATAAACTGCTTTCCATTAGCAGGCAGCAGATGATCTCATGGGTTTTAAAGAAACACGCAAGAGGGATCCGCAAAAAAGGATATGATGAAGATTATTAATATAGCAATAAATTTCATCAGCCTTGCCTCTTGAAAGTAGGACAACTGCACTCGGCAATAAAAATATTAATAGCAGTCTGAAGCTCTTCTGTAGCTCTGTAACCTCCCTATGTCACTCACTGTTTTAAAAGTAGCTTTAAAAGTGGTGCTGAAGCCCATCTGCTAGGAAAATGCAATGCCTTAAGTGTGCATTAATCCCGGTTCCCACGTGTGGCACCTTCACAGTGGTCCTGCTGCGTCTGAGGACTGCCACGTTCACCTGGCAGAAGACGAAGAGAAGCTCTGGAGTCCCTCTGCAGTCACCTCCTGGAGAAGCCTGATTGCAGCTAAGCCAGCCAGCCTGGCATGCGCACAACTCGCTGTGTCTCTTCACATCTGGTGAACGATCTATAGGACACTGATACTCGTATAGCAGCCTTGGGGCTGCGCCATAACCAGCAGGATGGGAGAAGGGCCTGGGAGTGAAGGAGACACGAAAGCTTTACGGTATTTATACAAATTGTCTGGCACAGATTGTGCCAGAGCTACTGCTCCCCCCCCAGGGTGTCATTTCACCCCAGGGCGGCACACTCCTTCACCAGCCCACCCGTCCTCTGCCTCGGCTGCCAGGGGCTTCCTTGTCTTCAGTGGATGCTCTCTTTAGGCATTGCTCGGTTGGGGTGTGCTGACACATCCCATGAGACCAGTGCCCCTTCCTACATCCAGTGTTGCCCAGGAAGAACAAATAAAACTACTTCTTGCCCTATGATTTTTTCACTGTGTTCCTTTTTCCAGAAAGAAAGCCTTCCTCTCTTTCCTACAAGGATCAGATGTCTCAAAAATTCAGTGCTCCAAGAACTGGAGTCAATCTTTTGCACTTTGTTGCATGACTGCATTAGAGATGAAAAGGCCATAAGCACAGAAACAGGACCGAGCCGCTATGGAGCTGGTGACGGGACATCCCTCTACGACTGCAAAGGCCAAGTAAGTGAATAAAGCTGAGGCTGAGCTTACAGCCTACAGTACACGCTGCTTTTGGCATGGTGTTATTACCAATCTGTTCAGAGGCAAGTACATAGGGGACTTTGGAATATGTGCATACATGTGCTTGGTGGGCTCCATGTGCTCTCCAATATGTAAAATGTTTTTCCCTTTGAGAGCCCAGGTGCTCAAGGCTAGATTCACGGAGCGTGTGGGAGGTCTTTCGCAGGGCTGCTCTTTCCCTCCATGGAGAAGATGCCTGAGTGTTGAGTGCACACTGTTTACCTTCCAACCATGACACATGCTTACATATTTTGCAGGGGAACAGCAACATTTCTAAGAAAGACAGCACTGAGCAAACAGCTCAGAAATATTCCCTATTTTCAGTTAACTCAAACTGTTGAACATTTTCATTTCTGCTGGGTTTTGAGCATGATGCGGTTCTGATACGTCACATTGCATTAGGACTTCACAGAGGGTATTTGCCCATCTCAGTTTCTGGCTTCCTGCAATATGAGCAAACTGACTTATTTTCTTATCAGAGTCTCATTTCCCACCCACGACTCACAAGAGGAATAAAGCCCTGCTATGGACAGCAAGATGCAAAGAGCTTCTAGAAAGCCGCTGCTGCTGCAGTTCACCAGCTCCTTAAATTCCAGCTACTTCACTTTGTTTTCCTGAAGAAGTGTTATTGAAGCCACTGCTGATTTAAACTCTTTCCCAAGTGAGTGTGAGATGAGCAGTGGAGGGAGCAGCAGCCAAAAATATCTGTATGCCACTAAGAGGCTTTTGTTGACCACGTTTTACCTTGAAGCTGCCGATGCAAGGACCACCGTCAGGGTGCAAGTCACACCATTTCATTTGGAAGGCATTGTTTCATATCTACAATTCTCATGTGCTGAAACACATCATCTAAGCAAGGTCACCTTCTAAGAAAGGTGTGATGGCATCCAAACTGCCTGTTGTCCCAGACCCATGCTGATTTCTAAAGCATGCCATGGGACTGGCTGAGGGGGAGTTCCTTGTCCCAGGGCAGGAGCACGCTGGCAACCTCAAGGAGCAGACAGCTGCCTTCCAGCACCTGGGAATGCATCAGGCTATGGAGAGACACATTGTCTGGTACAGGTCCCATTGCTCCATGCCTCCTCAGCTCCCCCGTGTATTTTAGATGCTACTGTACAGTGTATTTCAGTATAGCTCCCAGCACAGCTTCAAGAAGGGAGGCAGAGGAGTGTCGAGCAATATTGTTATGAACAAGCCTTTAGCCCAGTATCACTGTTTGACAGATTTGAGTTCTTTATCCTGCTTGTTTATCACATATGCACACACACGCACACGTACATACACACACTTAAATAACCTCTGTAGTGCAAAGCTCTGCTACTCCCTTTGTCCTTGTATCCTTTCCTCTAATGTTTATGACCCATTTTCAAAGGCATGTGCTGCTATCTGATGATCTGTATCTTTTCAAGTCTGCATGCAGACACGCAATCTCACTGTCTGGGTAATGCTTCCAATGGACAGCCTTCCAACAGAGTCACTTTCCTCTTCCCTCCTTTGCCCCCTTCCCACGGATAAAAATGACTGATGAAACCCATTACTTATCTATCAGATAATAGATCTACTTTGACACAGATTCCTTCTAAAACTCTCTTTTAGCAAGATTTGTTCTGGATGTCGAGGAGGCATTCGGCTAAAACATTGCTTTTGTTGGGGGGTTAATCTAGCATTTAAATTCTTTTTCTCTGTTGACTTCTTTTGTGGAAAATTGGTCCCCTATGTACAGCAGAATTTAGCTGATCCATACTTTTGTGATAAAGTAAAAAGGCAGTGTTACAGTAAAAAAAATCTCCCCGTAATGGTAATGCTGACAGTATCGTGTTTTGTAGTCATGATTAAGATGCATGCAGCAAAATCCTGACACACAGACCAGGAAAAGATGCTGCCATGAAAAGGGATTTAGTTACTTTCTGTTAGTTCTAGAGCATTGCTGGTGATTAGGGAGAGAAGGAGCTCTGCTTTGTAGTTTTGGCCACACTTCAAAACATTGTGCCCTACTACACCAATTACAAAATGGTTTAAGCCCTGAAAAAATTTAAATCAACTGCAAGGGGTTCAATTCATTTCTGTGTTCGGGGCCACGCTTCTGACCTGCAGCAGCAGTGCCTGGGACCCTTTTGCATGTTGTGTTTTCCAGCTGCCTCAAACCCTTGCAAGTCTATCCAAACACAGAGAAACTCAGATTTGCTGGTTGTTTCCCAATGCATTTTTGACAAATGGAAAGATGCTCCCAGGTGACATTCCAGGACTCCAAACCCAGGCCAATATTTCTAACACAAGGAACTTCCAAACCCTGCAAGCCACAACATCTGGAGTTACAGCAGTCATTGCAGGGCCTGCTTATCAGACAAACAGCTTCATGCAGCCTGGTACATGAATAACTCCCATCCGCTGCATCCACCGAGGGGGCAGTGGGGGTCATACCCCAACATTGCCCCCCCTTACCCTTACCTCACACCTCCAAAGTGCTCCTGCTGCTTTCAGTGCATTGGTGTCTGTATGGGGAGAGCCTGACTGGGTGAGGGATGCACACGTGCTGCTTCCAGCAGGGATGTGTTCCTGCAGTTCTGTGGGGTGCCTGCTTCCTCCAGAGCCTTGCAGGGACATTTACTCCTTTTTCCTGCAGACTGATGTGCCTTCTCCCTGGGGGCTGCAAGGCGTAGCGAGGATGAGAATGGCAGTGGCTGTTTGGTATACATGCTTGTGGGGGATGTATAGGTGACTACAGTTTCCAATTTGGCAGGGCTCCCAGAAATAGCTCTTGCAGAAATATATATTCCTGAAATGACCTAAAAATAACCCAGTAGCAACCTGAAGTGTACATAAAATTCGAAGATAAAGATGCAGAAGGTATAAACCGCGCTGCTCTGCCTGCATCTGTGTCCCAGGGAGCGCCTTTATGGTGGTGTTACCCCAGCCCCAGGCTTTATGTTGTGCCTCACCCCACAACCACGACACTCCGCTCTTGGTTTGAAGAACTTAGCTTGAAAGCAGCAGAACGATTGCTGTTGCCTGGGCTGGTCGAGGGGCACCCATGCCTTTGGAGGACATTTTACTTGTCTGTATGAAATGAAATCCTCAAAAGATATAAGGTCTCCTGGGAACAGGGAGGCTGAACCGAGAGATGTAGCATGGTGAGCCCCAAACCAGCAGGACCTCTTCCAACATGTGTTGGCAGCACCGTGGAGCAGGAACCTGGGGTCCCCGCTTCCCATCCAAGGACCACTGCTCTTCACAAGTGTTATAAAGCACTCAAAGTGAAAAAAAAATAAAAATCCAACCAAACCCGCAGCTTCTTGCATATGCCATTAGTTTTAATATTACCTGCTATACAGAAATAGAGTTAAATTATCTTCAGCAGGTTTATCTCCATTTTTAACAGCAGTGTCTGAGAGTCAGCAGAGTCCTTCACAAATCCCATATCCAAAATTAATATATGAATATATTGAGAAATTAGCATGAAATGGACAATATGGCAAACTTATTTCACATATCCAGACAAAGACAAATGAAAATCAAGAATGTCTGCAGCATCCTGAAAGAAAAAGCATCTTATTGAATAAATTACACTTGAAAAGGCAGCAGCGTTTTTTTAATGTCCAAAGATTGATTCTCAGGACCAAACCTGCTTCTGTCTGCCCCATCCTGAGAGCTCTTCACAGCAGAGCTGAGTAAATAATTTGCAGTAGATAATTTACCTGCACAAAAGCTGCTTTTTTCACCTATGGAATGTCAGTGCCTTGATTGTGACTTTCTTTAATTTATTTGCAATTCAAATTTACTTGTCCAATTTATTATCTTTCTTCTTTCCTAACAGGTCAGATAGACTGTGAAGGGTCTGCTACAAGTATTTCAACCCGCCTGTTCAAAAGAGGGCTGAGTTCATCATGAGTAGTATCACAAAGGGTTGGGTTTTTTCCATCTGCAGGAACGCAGATTTTGTGATCAGGGGAAGAGCTTTGGGTTAATAATATAAATTTTAGCTTGCTGGAGAGGTTTTCCTCAAAGCTTCAGCCCTGGAAAAGCAGTTGTACCACCATTTCTCTATGTGAAGAGCTGAAATGAAATCTTCTTTTCGTTACATTCACTTGAAATAATGGCACCTGCATCCCCAGGCCAGGTTGCCAGTGGCACAGTAAAAACCTCGTTCGCTTGCCTGTTTGCCCAGGCTGTAGAAAAAATTCCTGAGGAACTGGGACCCCTCTTGTGTTAAGCAGTGTCCCTTTTAAATGTGCTAATTGCAAAGCACAGAATGAAGAGAAATGGTCACAGCAGTGGTGGATGGAGAATTTTTGTCCCTCATTAGGCAAGTTTAAGCTCGAGGCTCTGGTAGAGCTTTGTCATCTCAGCCCAGCACTTCTGCTATATGGCAGTATTCGAGCGTGCAAGCTTCAAATGGGCTTTCCATGGGTGTTCATGTGAGCCAGGCTCCATCGTTTTAACGTCTGCAGAAGGCAAACAGAAAAGAGCTGGGAAAGCTGGGCAAAGGGAATCCATTTTCAAACCACCAGCAACACTAGTCTTAATGGAACTTAATGGATTCCCTGTTTCGGCCCCAGTATGGCAGAGATGATTAAAAAAAAAACCCAAACCCAGAAAAAAGTCAGCATCAGCTAGCCAGGTTTTAATGGGACACCAGCTGTTAATGGGTGTTTACTACTGTTCATGCTGCTCCTTCTTCCTTCAACTTACATAGTCAGGTATAACCAGTGAATATGTTCCTGTTAATGTGAGTAGAGGACGGGTTTTTAGAGCAAGACTTCTCAGTTAAAAAGGGCTTTAAATAGACAGCTACACAACCTTTTTGAGAAATTACTGCCTCACATAGCGTTTCTGGAATTTTTTGACTGTAATACCCAGTAAAAATTAGGCAAAACTTGGGAAGCTTGGTTACTGTTTTCATTTATCTTGTTTGCTAGTGTGGGTGTATGAGGGGTGAGGTGTATGTGCACAGTTTGATTTTCTATTTGAAATCCTAGCGGTTTCACAGCCATTTTCCCATGCTTGTGGGCTCTGCCCCAGGGGCTGATAATACTCTGCTGGAGGGTCAGATGCACCCAGCTGTGGACAGGCAGAGATAAAAGCTGCACGTGGCCCAAGAATCAGATCCAGTTTTGTCTGAAATCCCAAATGAAGGGCTCATTCCTCTCAGGCTGACAACAGTGCTTGCCACTCCAGTGGCAGTTGCCTCTGAAATGCACAGGAATTTTTTCCTCTTCTTTTGCCCTTCATTTTTGCAGGCCTTTACATGTCTCAGTCATGACCTTAGGTGAGACAAAAGCATCAAATTAACACGAGAGCCATGCTTCTGAAAGACAGGGCAGAGCCCCAGCAGAAGCCGCATCTCATGACAACTCAAGCCTGCCCTGTGCAACAGTATTGCTGAATGAGCATCCTCACCCACCACGGTCCTGCCAGGCTGCCATGGGGCAGCACAGACTCAGTTGCATTGCATTAAGGGCAAGGACGTGAAATATTCATGTGCCCACACACCAGACCCAGAAGTCCACAGGGTCCCAGTTGTGGACTCTCACCTCCCTGAGACCTCAGCAGCGAGGCTCCTCCATGAGCCATCTCTTCCCGACATGAAGCAGGACCGACTGCCTCTGGCCGGCTGAGTGACAGCCGAGAGGCTTTTAATGAGCATCTCTGCCCCTTGGCAGCACTCGCTGAAGGAGACGGCAGCTGGGAGGGAGAGCTGCAGTATCGGGCTGAATTACCCTGAATTATTCTTTGCATGCCTAAAAAGACATAACCATTATTTAGAAAAGTTCAAAAACCAACAATGCATCCAGCACATAAAAGGCAGAGGGGAAAAGAACCCCACAGCATGAACCTATATTTTAAAATAAATTTCATTTATCCTAATTGCCCCTTTTCTGAACCACTAACAGAAGAAACCTTCATGATAAAAGCTGAGGAGGGACGGGAAGAAACCAAGGCCCTGTGGATAATTCAGGAGTGATATGCCGTGCATAAGAAGTGGTACTGAAAAATGCATGAGAGCCGTTTTGTTAAAAAAATGGACTGTGGAAATGCTGGCTTCCTTGGAAGAATCAAGAGCAATAAATAAAAAGAAGAAAGACTGCAGGAAGCCTGAAACTTAGAGCAGAAAGCTTGCAAAACCCTGTCTGGGTTGGAAAAGAGGAGGCACTGCAAGTTTTCAGAGAGAAGCAGACGAGATCTGGGGATGCATTTGATGAAGACCCCAAGTTTTGCAGATGGTCAAGGTCAGGGCACAGAAGGAGGCTGTAGCCACCAACACAAATGAGGATTTTTGCTCTGGGGGAGAAAGGCAAAAAACCCAGTCAGGTCTAGAAAAGCTGTAGCAGGAAGGAGTGCCACAGCCGTCTCCTCTTTCTCCCGCTGCCCGGTCCCAAGCTGCTCAAAGGGGAATGATGACTGGAAGTCAACGCGCAGCAGCGGGGAATAAAGACGTACTGCTGAAGCACAGCCTGCCCGAGATGAGTGTGACATTGGTTTTGTGTGACTGTCATACTCAGACTGGTGTCCAGGAGCTGGAGTATTGTACCAATGACATGGCAGTGGATTGCATTTCCTCAATGGCAAAGGCGAGCTGGGGAGACCAGGGGTGAGTGGGCTTGGTGTCAGCTCGAGTGAGCAGCGGGTGCTCCCCGATATAAGAAGTGCCAGCCTTCGCTCCTTGTTTAATTGTTAACCACAAAACATACAGCTCTTGCAACACACCGGGTGACCAAATAGATGCAGGGGTTACACCTGAAATTCAGAGAACACAAGGATTCAGCCAGGGAGGAAAAAAAATATTCATTTGCAGCTACATCTATAAAACAAGATTGAGGATGTCATTAGGCATCGGGCACTGCCCGTCTGGTGAAGTGGTTCCTGAGCCTGTAGGTAGGCTGCAAGGAAAGTGAGCTGGGTAATTGCCTTTCCCGGGGCATCAAACACAGGGATGGGGTGGGGGGAGGGGGCAAAATAGTGATGAAAATGTAGTGCCGCACTGCCTGCCCGATTATTTAGCAGGTGCATGTGTGAGTGTGTCTCTGTGCACACCTTTAATGAGCCTAGAAATCAAACGACTTCTGCAGAGTCTCTCATGATCTTTAAAGGACCCCTCTGTGGTGCATTTTAGTGGCAGGTTTATAAAACCCCCATGGAAAAGCTCATCACTGATGCCACTTCCCAGGCTTGGGAGGCAAAGCATCCCCGAGCAGGAGGGATCCAGGAACCCCGGGGAGCCCCCAGCGTGTCTCTCTGCCCTCCTTCTAGTGGCCACCAGCACAAGAAACACAATTAGGGTCCAAGTCAGCCCAGCTGATGCCCAGCTGTCAGCCCCTGATGGAAATCCTGGAGGCAGGGGGCAAGGGTCTCAGCTGGGTAGGAGCAGTGCATTAAACCCACCGGGCTCGTGCAGGCTCCAGAGCCCCACCGACCGCTCCAGCTCTAAGCTGGGGGGAAGCAGGGGCTTTGCACCCAGATAAAAGAGGCCCTCTTTGTCATGCTCATCCAGCAAAGCAAGATGCTCATTAAATTATTTTCTTATTTTAAGTGCCTGGCTTGGGAAAACAAGAGAAAAACCAGGCAGAATTTCACAGCCCTGGCCAAAGACTTTCTCTTTTCTTATCACTTTCGCCCTGAAGGATCCGCTATGCACTGGCAGTCCCAAAGGTGTTACCATGTTCTTAAAATGTTTTCAGTATAATTTGACCTGGTCAGTGTACAATAAAGCCAAAGCACGATCTGACAAGCACAGGACTGACACTTACATGTTGGTCATATCTTCCTTCCCCACAGAGATGTGCCTAGGAAGAAGGAAAAGCCTTTATAAAGCCCCTGAAACTGGCTAAAATTAAAAAAGGCTGAAAATGGGAATTTCTGGGGAAAAATTAACACTCTGAATTTTTTATTTTAAGTGAATTCAGGAGGAGAACCACACCTTCTGCTTGTATTTCTTTGAATTATAGAAAGGAAATGCCACACAAAATTGTTTTGTTTTCTTCAAAGCTGTTGATAACTTAGGTGTTGATGACTTACGCGTTTCATGTTGCCATGTCAGGAGGAAAGGCTGGGTCTTCAAAATATTAAAATAATTTTTTTTGCATAAAAATGAATGAGTTCTTTGTTCCTTTCACTTTGAGATGCTCTGTGGAGAGTGTATGCTCAGCAAGTCTAAAAACTTTCAGGATAACCTGTCACAGCCTCTAGGAACAGACTAAATAAGTGTTAACCAAAGCATGAAATATGAAACACAACAACACAAGACAGAATGAATTGAAACTCTGCTCTGATTTCAAATCACGCATAAGCAGATTTCCTTGCAATAAGCACAATGACTGATTTTTTTTTCTTTTCCCTTGTGTTTCGTTTGTGTTATTGTTTTGCAGGGGGGTGCGGGATGGAGGGGGGAAGGAGAGGGAAGTGGCATCTCAAAATATTCAGCCTGTTCCAAATTAAATTATTTCTGTTATTCTAAGCTGTGACCCATAAAAAGATGAGCGGGGAAAACTGTTCAGAAAATGGGTATCTTTGAAATGTGTGCTTTCCACTGCTCTTTCTACGGCTAATGTTGTCTGGTCAGAAGGTACTAATAGCCCTCCGTGGACAGCTTTGAAGATGAAGGAGTTAAAAGTCAGTGGTTGAGTTCAGGACCAGTTTCCAGTAAGTATTACCCATCCCTAAATAAACAACTTGGTAAAATATGAAGTCTTCTAGAGCCTTTTGAAAAAGGAGATAGCCCTTAGCAGCTGTATTGATGACTTCCATGGACATTGGCAGATTGTACACGTTTTCCAAATTTCCTCCAACGAGGATATTTTTGACAATAAAGAGCCTTGGTGAGTGATTAGCCAGTGAGGTTCTTGCGGCTGCTGCTTTACAGGTTTCAGTAAATCTCGCACCTCAGAACACATTTCAGTCCCGGTTAGGTCCTGCCTGCTAGCAGTTGTTGTGTCGCACTGGTGTCTTGCTGGGGAAATGTCAGCAGAAAGCATATGATACTGGTTTGGTAGCAAGTGCAGTTACTCCCGTAGCCCGCGCATTACTTTCAGTGCTGAGTGGACCCTCGGACAGCTCCAAGGTGGCAATTCACGGTTTATTTTTAGAGTGCACATTAATATCACCCCAATGCAGAGACCCAGTGCCTTTGTGGAGCTCTGCAGTCCTTTGCTGGTGAACCAGCTGTCAGTGCACACAGGGTATGGCTGAGATTTGGAAATTCAGTTCATGCTTGTGTGAATTCAAGCAGCTTCCAGTGCTATGGAAAGCAGAGATGCCTTCCACTGTCCTTCCTGCCTTCCCCGTACAAACACTCCAAAAATCCCATCACTTTTAGTGACAGACCTCACTGCAACATAGTTGCAACTGAAAAAAAAAAAAAAGAAATCACAGATGCACACTCTGCCTTGCAGCTTCAGCTGGGAGAAATGAGAGTCGCAAGCTCTGGAAATAAATCTGTCTCTCGCTCAGCACCAGATAACCGACAAGTGTTCGTCCATCTGCCATAAGCAGTCAAACTGTGAGTTCGTTGATGTGATATTACGGTAGCGTAATTGACTGAGGCTTTTTGGACCGTGCCCCATGCCCACGTGCTGGCTTTCCTGCAGCAGCATTGGGGGGCGAGGGCCAAGGGGCAGAGGCGCTCCTCGAGACTGGGCTGATGAAGCTGGGCGGCAGCGGCGTGAACGGATGGCTGGAGCAGAGGCACTGCCCGACCGCGTTAGCGCTTTCTGCCAGCAGCAATGACGGAGAAAGCTCTCTGCAGCTGTCCCTCAAATCCCTGTGTCGCATAGTCAAAACTCTTTCTGCTTCATGGCTCATCTGTAGTCACTTGTATCAGTTACCGGCCCCGGCACTGAAATTCTGCCTTAGCATGTGGGTATCAATCCCTTTTGTCATCACTTTCCTCCTGGTGTCCTTAAATGGACATGGGATGCAGGTGATGGCAATGCATTCCCTGCAGCATCCCCAGCAGCTGGGCTGTGTGACCCACGCGCTGGCAGGGCCCACAGCTGTGGTGGTGAACGTCCTTTCCCTTGGCTCAGCTGGTCATGATACTCACAGACAAAGTTGCCTCGCTCCCTGAGGCTTCCCGAAAACTTTGCTGCTGGTGGAGAAGGGGGAATGCTCTTGTGCCGCATCCTGGCATCACTCAGTATCAGCACCACTGCGTTTGCCAGATTGGGGCAGCCCTACAAATCCTGACTGAAGGTCTCAGGGCCAGCTTGCCAGCTCAAGGGTGAAGGAGCATGATGATGGGGAGGAGATGAAAACTATGTCATCTCCATCGCAGACACTGAAGAAAGAAAGTAGGGAAGATTATACAGAAGTTGTAGCTCATTAAAGAAAAACATGCTGAGATGTTTTTATGTTGCTGTTACTTATAAAAGAGCCAGTTAAAACAGCTTATTATGGTAATTACAGCAATGTAAAGAGAGACCTAGGAAAGATTACAGCACTTTAGTACACCATCATCATGGCTTAAGTGAAACATATTTAGTACTCAAGGCATCTCCCACACGCCTGGGCAGGGGATAAAAAGAGCAGAAGAATCCTGCATGAGCTGCTCAGGTGGCTGCAGCATCCCCGGGTCGGCAGAAAAGCTTTTGGTGACCGCTCGTCATGGCCAGAGGAGGCTGGGATGTGGGGCTGCCACTGCCCGGTAGCCATGCAGGAGCCAGGGTGACAGGAGAGAAGGGGCAGAGACAGTCTGTGGGGGACATGGGGCCCAGGCAGGTCATTGTGTGGTGGGCAGGCAGGTTAAAGATCTCTCCTTCACCACCTCCATCACTCTGTCTGATTTAGAGATCATGAATCAAGAAAGAGGCCGTGAGGACTCATCTCTGACACATGGCCTGGTGCCTCTGATAAATCCCCCACTTACACCTCCAGCTTCCAGCAGCCAGGATGAACTGGACCATAGAATTTAATGACCCTGGTGGGATTTGTCTTCCCTCAATTTATCCAATCCCTTTCTGATATAGAATTTATGCTTTCACCCCTAGAGGTGGTGTCACTTTAGACTGTGTACTCCTCTGCACCCAGATTTATGCCAGTTTCTAGTTAAAAACTCCCCTTTAACCCTTTGCGCTGTAAGTGCCAACTATGTGGTAGCATCTGATTTTTGTAAAGGCCATCTTTTCCAGATAGCATCCTGCAAGAACTTCCCAAATTCTTAAAAAAAAACCAATCTCCTCTCTTAGCTCCTCACAGGTATCTGCATTTCTGCATGGCGCTGTGCAGGGAGCAGCTCAGAGTGTATTACCGTGAAGTCTGCAGCCTTTTTATTTACTAACACTCCCCCACTTCCAAAAACACTCTCAAAACAGCGATCTAGATGCTTCATGAGGACTGACATCTTCACCACCATCGTGGGCATGATGGTGAAACCCTCGCTGCTATCACAAACCTGGTTTGGCAGCGCTGGGCTCAGGAGACAGCTCGTTCCTGGGGTATGTGGGTTGGCTGCAGTGCACGTAGCTTAGATTCCACTTACACAAGGTCATGGGGATTTTGTCAGTGATGCTCAGCGCTGTACTCTCAAACCCACTCCTCAGCTGGGTTTTCACCTGAATATCGCTTCACTAACAGCCTTTTTGCTTTTCTTTGAATTATTTCTTCATTCACATTTTTCCGAGGAGCCAGGGCTGGAGAAGCCTGCAGTCATCTACTCTCCCACAGCTAAACTAGTGCTGCAGCCAAATTCTCCTCGCTTGGAACGGCTCCCATAGTCCCAGGGGCACCCAGTTCAGCATAAACCGTAAGTAAGTTGATGCAGATCATGTCTTCTCACAAAGAAATAACACGCAGATTTGGATTCACATAACCTGATGCCAGTCTCCTAAAAGGACGCATGGCATCAAACAAAGCATTAGCCTGGATTGTCAGCTTACAGCAATTGAAGGTATGCGAGAAGTCAGGCCAGCCAACAGCATCCATTCCACCCCTTAGCAAATATCCAGATGGTGCTTGCCATGCTGAGAGTGGTGTCCTTTCTAACCTCAGAGGCGTCATGTGGAGCTCTTCCTCAGTTGCACTGGCTGTAAAGGTGGCCCTGGAGAAGCTTAGAAAAAGACAGGAATGCACTTTCCTTTTTTAATTCAGTTTAGGGCATTTAGAAAGGGCACTTGGTGACATTTTTAGGAGCATTGACACAGGGCTGACAATGGTTTTGCAAACAAATGCATGCGAGAACATGATGATCTGAGTTTCTGTGCTCAACACAGGCATCCACCAGCTGCTCACTTCACATCTCATTAAAAAGTGGGGACGGTGTAGTCTGCAAATGCAAAACAAATAGTTAAACCATACTTTAACTTACTTAAGGCTTTCTGCTGAGCATGTCCTTACTGCCACTTAACAGAAGCTACTGCATGCCACTCTGAAAAACCACCACGACCGTGCTCCAGACCTGGCCCTCACTGGCCTCTGGTGGCTTTCCTACCTGCAGTAGGATGTACGGGTGACATTGCTGCATAGGAAACACAGACATTTGTGAGACCTGGCACAAAAGCAGATGAGTGTAGCATTCCCTCCAGGTGACAGAAGTGACTGACCCTGGGGGACCGTGTATGGAACCCCTACAGCAGCCGGGTGCGGGCAGGAATGCCAGCCCCTGGCAGCGAGCACCCAACGCAGACGTGATTGACATCTATGATTGACATCCATGATTGACATCCATGCCATGGGTGCCTGTGCCTTCAGACAGGGGTGCCCCTGTGCTGCGGCTGGTGACACTGAGCTGCATGATGGCAGATACGTGGCCATCAGCTGAGCGCCTTGATCGCGAACAAGCCTGACCCACAGCAGCCCCAGAGAGCTTAGGGTTCTTCTTCTGCAGCCGAGCAGATGCACTGACCCTCCACAGCCAAGGCTGGCTCTGGAAGCTGCTCTCTTTTACAGGGGCAATTAAACCCCTCATGTGCAGCCTTGACATTAAAGCATATTTAAATTTAAAAGCAATGTTTAGTAATACAGCTGGGATTTTTTTACCAGTTTATTTGGATGCCAGAGTTGAGCAGAGACCTCAGGGCTGGCTGATTCATGCCTGTTTCATTTTTCCATTCAATCCATTTTCTCTGAAAAGGAGACATAAGCAGTGAAGCCAATATAGTTTTATTGGATCCAATGCACTGCCACTAAAACAAATATATGTACACTCAGGCCACTACACTTTTATTAAAACAAATAGAATTTAATTCAAACCAGTATTCAATAGCTACAGTTTTTTGGTTTTTTGGTTTTTTTTGAAGAGATGAAATTAAATCCTACCAATACTTTCGCTCAATATGTTTTCACAATCAAATTCATTTGACCTAGGCAATATATATATTTATCATAGGTAACACATTTTTATTAAAAAGAAATTTACAGAAACCAGGTTTCTTTTGAGCGTACAGACAGAAGCCCTAACCCATTGTGAGATTAGACTAGAAGGACAGGTGGGAGAGTCCTGACTGTTAATTTTTATGCTGGTAAAAGACACTTCTACTTAGGATTTTTTTTAAACTACCAGACTTGGTGTGATGAATGTCTTCTCAGAAACGAGGCTTTTAGAAGTCAGTATCTTTCTAGATAAAACATGCTTTGTACAGAGCAGCAGTGGAAACAACTACAGTGCTCAATACAAAGAAATGCAGCCATCAAAGGATTGCAGCAAATCCAAAACAAGAGCAAGGGAACTAGGGCTTGTTCTTGAATCAAGGTGTCGTAACAGGAGACTGTATTTAAAAGAACCAGCCTGTGGTACCAGAAATCTGAAAAAGAAACAGAAAAAAAGCTCAATAGAGAAATGAAACTGAGCCACCATTTTCAATAGTGATATTCTGTTCACTACGTTTCCACACCTGTGTTTGTAAATGAGATTTTTACAGATGCCAAGGGGAAGTGTATTTCCTTTTTTCCCTAAGTGCTTCTGCAAATCAAACCTAGGTCTCTATGTGTGTCTAATAAAAACCAGCTTTACAAAACCCTTGGTTTGTGCTTCCAAAACCTTTTCAGCTCTTCATTCACTGCAATCCATCCTTTGATCTGGAGAGGTTATCATCTTCCCTGGTATTGTCTCTCTCTCTCTTTCCACTTCAGTTTCTTAGAGAACAATGCAGAACTTCAGGAAAAGTGCATGTAAAACCGTTCACCTTTTTTGCAAAAGAGGGACTGGTCCTGCTTTGCAAGCCAAACTGTTTTGTCCCCCCCCAAAAGAAAAACACTCTGGGGAGATTGTTGAGATGTACCGTACCCGAGTGACAGTGGAGCACACGTTTCGGTCCAAATCAGGAGAACATGAGCACTGAATTCCCATGGGTTCATCTGAATTTCTTCCCTCTGTTGTTAGTAAAGTTTGGGAAGAAAAAAGAAAATGATTTCATAATCTTGTATGGAAAGTAGCTGTAGCAGACAGTAATGGCCTCCTCTGAGCTCACAGCAGTAACAGGACTGAGGATGCCAGCACTGTGACCGTGGTGCCTTGGCTGCGTTCAGACCTGCCACAGCTGGGAACAGGCACATCCATGGCTACTGAAGCATGATTTTGGTTGCTGCTTGAGCACCCCCAAGGCTGACAGAAGATGTTGGGTTTATGAATGTCTTGGTGGGGTCGGTGTCAGATGAAAGTGCATATAAATATAAAGTGGTGCAGGGAGGTTTAGTGAGGGGGGTGTCTGCTGTATTTCCCCCTGCATCCTAAAAGGCACTGCGTTGTGTTGACCTTCCCTCCTGAATCAAGGGCTCTCTCTGGAGTGTCAGTCAGGAAAGCATCATTAGATAGCTGCGATAGGGGAGCACTATCCCCTCCATATGGGCTGAACAGCTGCCTTTGCAGACTTCCCAGACGGGGGAGCAAAGGATTAAGTTCAAGACCCATATCCAGACATCCTCCCCCACATTGTGCTGAGGGGCAGCATGGTGCAGGTGATAAAATGCTTCCACTATTTCCAATCCACTTTGTCAGAGACCGGCTACCGCTCCTTTGCCTCATTCCCAGTGACGACATTTCCAGTCAACAGCTCAGCAGCTGCGTCTGCCTGTCAGGCTTCTCCTCCCTGCCAGCCTGGTGCAGAGAGAGGAAAAAAAACTCGACCCTTCTCTGAACAATTTTAATTAATACTGACATTTATCAAGCTGCAGAGGAAGCAACTGCTGCTTGTTGCTTGGGTTTGCATGAAAACAGTAGAAATAAATGGAACTGTCATAAAGTTGTAGACCACCCCGTCTTCATTACAGCTAACGCCTGGGAGAAATGAATTGTGAGCAGCAAGAGATACAGGAGCTCATGGAGAGGCTGAAGGAGCACCCAAGTGCTGAGGCTTTCTCTGAAAGGCAGGCTATTTCCTACATCACGCTGCCTTGCTCACTTGCAGACGTGCGGGTCTGCTTGGGATGCCTGGAGGTAAGCTGTGCACAGTGATCCAGTAAATGTCATCCAGGTCCCTGCCGCATCACACACTGCTCCAGAGGTGGCAGACCCTGTCCCTCATGCAGTTTTGGCATGCCGTGCTCTAAATATCCTCCAATGCTTTCAAAGCCCACGCCTGAGCCCTCCCAAGAGCTGCTCATCGCCTGCCTCATGCCTACCGAAGGACGACACTGCAGTGCCGTGACCTGGGGGCACATACACCTTCAACCATGGTAGAAAGGCCAAGTAAGTGCACTATATTGCTGCAAAATGCAAATAAGGCGTGCTTTTTCATGCAAAGCGTATATAAGGTCTCTGCATCCTTACAAGCCACCTTACCCATTTGCTGATCATTCACAGGCCTTTTCACTGTTGTTGTAGAAGCTGTAGGATTATCACAGCTTTCTACCAGGGCAGCCTTTGGCTATTTCTAGCTGCTTATTGACAGCTCTTCCTTGAACTCCTCTGTAGCATTTATTTCCTAGCAAAAATGTAAAGCATGGAAGAGAATAATTTCTTATACCCTGACTCCTGGAGGTAGAAAAAAATAGCTCTTTCTTCACTGATGTGTTCCTGCACCTCAGGTGTCCTTTACTTTAGCTTAAAAGCAACTACAAAGAAATAAATAGGAAGTTTCTTTGTGACAGGAGGGTAATATATGTGATTTTCTTTGCAAAAAGCTAATACCTGACATGATATGCAGCGCTAGCTGGTCCACAACATGCTTAAAATACATCACATCAAAAGAAAATTGTATGCCAGAAAACCCTGAGAATCAATATCTCATGAACCAGTTAAAAATGGATGGGATTCATAGGGCAGTAAGAGGGGATCTGTATCCCTGTGGGAAGGGTAAGTCCTCCTGTGGCCCCAGACAAGTCCAGTGGAGGCCACTTGGGGTAGGTATCGCTGGCATAAGTTTGTTGTTCTGATACAGACCTGCAGCTCTGGATTGACACCAGCTACTCTTCAGAATGTCATTTTTGCCTTTAATGCCTCAGAGTAGCTCTGTCTTCTGGGAAACAAGCCACATAATCACTCATCAGCGCTTTCCCCCAAGATCTGCAATAGGGCCAAAAGCAAAGGAAAACCCAAATCCCCCAAACTCATCTTCACTTTTCTACCCCTCAGACATACTGCGTGAGGGGACTGATGAATTTCTGTAAAGTGCTTGGAAATTACAGAATTGGCTCCTCACAGCGAATAGCTATAAACCTTCAAAGTGATAGGCACCCCCGTACCCCTTCCTCGCACCTTCACACCCCTACGCGTGCTTGTGACGCACAGTCACATACAGCACCGGAATCCAGATTCAGTTGCAGTGCACATGTCAGGATAACTTCCATAACCCTTATTTTTTAATGCAATTGTTGAATACAATACATTAAAGCAGTCATCGTATAGTGACTTTCAAATGAGCCCTCCGATCCTGAAAAAGCACCGTGAATGATGAATTATTCTTCCCAATACCGCTAAAGTAAAATCCACCTCTTTTTTCTCCTTTAGCTCTAGCCGGCAGCAACTGTTGGCTGCTGATAGCTACAGACAGCACATTTCCCTTTCAGGAAACAAATATTGTTTTATTTTGTAGAAAAAAATATCCCCTGTAATGTCAGCTATAAAATACAGTAACTGGTCTTCAGCAATACATTGAATTATACACACCTAACTGTATTGGAGCCTATAAATTCATCAGATGGTGCAGGCCAGGGGGCTTGTGGAGTGGAAGGGATTTGTCTTTTGTCCCCCTCCAGGGAGAACTGTCACCCTAGTGCTGAGATATTGCTTGAGCCGTGGCTCTCCAGGGGCAGAAAAGGCAGAACTTGCTGAGTCTGTTTGCGATGTGCTTATCTATTATTGACATTCATATCCCATAATAACTCAGGGAATAAAAATAGAAAATGTGCCCACTCAAAACATCTTTGGATTCTGAAATGACAAATTTCTACTGCAGGAAGGAGACCGATTGGGGTCCTGCCACTCCAGTCCCCATGGGCACATACCTCGCCGTCTTCCGTGGTTAGTTCTCAGAAATGCACGTGATGGTGGGGATGTGTCAGAAAACATAAAAGAAAATCATAAGCAGTGTTAATGTCACTGACATTGCATTAACGCCTAGTAACAGCTGTTCAGCAGGGTTACACCGTGCATGGTGATAAAGATGATCTTTTTTACATTTCCTAGTATTTACTATTTATTTTTCTCTGGGTTTTGGAGCCTGGTTAACTTTCTCGCCCTGACATTCTCCTCTGACCTTTTCTTTCAGCTTCTTTAAGTACCATAAGATGCCCTCTTAACAGCTTTTGAGCAATACTTCACGTCTAGCCAGCTTTGTGCTGGTAAAACAACCTTAGAACTAAATCTCTTTTAAAACTATGTTTAACAGTGAAGAAAAAAAAATAACATGGAATGTAACAAAATAGTTTTTCAGGCTAAAGAAGCAGGTTAAGTTGTTGGGGTTTTTTTTTTCCATGCTGGTAAAGATCTTTTTCAGTGCTCTGTTCCTTCCATTATGGCCTGCATTGTAGTTCCTAATCCATGTCAATTTTGAGCAATTGCCAGTTGAAAAACAATATAGTCTTTTCAAAATGAGAAGTATCCTTGCCTGTACTAACAAACAGCTTTGCTTGATATAACTAACTTTCTACAATACTTTCTGCAGTGTCCTCTGCTACTTTACTTTCCTGTACTCTCACCAAGTGAGTTTCATTTTGAATAGTTTTGTCAAGAACAACAAAAATTACCTGATATGAAGCCTCGATCAAATGATGAGACTATTTCTTCTGAAGTTGCCTTTTTGGGAGAGTTTTGATTTAGGCGCCCAAATACGAATCACATCAGCACATGACTTAAGTAACAAGGAGTTCTTTGGTCACTAATTTCTGTTAAGTCTGCTTCACTTAATTCAGTGGCTTTAGGCCAACATTGAGACTAAGGCCACATTGTTTTAATAAGCCATTTTTATTATAAACCTACACATCGTGTTTGTTATTTTTATTCATAACAATTGTCATTAGAGATCTGTTTATCACTAATTACATTACAATAGGCACATTATACTTATTATAAATCATGCAAATTTGGGGACAAATTTGACCTGGTGCAGTCTACAGTATTAGTTCATGAAATGATCATGTTGGGTTTATAGTCCCTGTGTCTGCATGGGTGGCTGGAGGTGTAAACTAACACAAGGAGAAAAGCACAGCATACCCCTGATTTCGGTCTGTGCTTCTCTGTCTTAATGCAAACAATCAATCATTATAGAAGGAAGCACAGTACCGATCCTTTCCCCGCTGAGGTCAACTAGTGACTTTGAAGTGAGAGCTGGATTCACTGATAGAAATGATAGACAATTAGTGTGTGCTGTGTTTAATTGGAATGAATGAACTTGATTATTTGGTTTCCAATAAAGCAAAATAAATGGTACATAAATCCATTAATAACAAAGAATCTTTGGTTTTTTCTTTGTTGTTATTTTTGATGCTCAGAAGTGGGTCACTCAGTATGTGCGTAAACAAAGAAGATAAATAGCTAGAAGAGGAATGAATTTTCCATAACCTGATTAAAGGATACGTCTGGCTCCTTGGAGAATGTTATAGTGCTTAATGATTTTGTTGTTGCTGTTCTTAATGTGTCTAATGTTTGCTGTTTAAGAAAATCAAGAAAAATGTTAAAAGGTTGCTCCAGAAGGGAGCTGTCAGCCAGGAGGAGGAGACAGCTGTGTTTAGCCAACAAATTCTGCACTGGCAAACTGAAGAGGGGGAGAAGACCCCTCCCATCCCCAGACCAGAGTAAAACCTCACTGGATCTGAAGTAAGGGGCCAGTAAACTGTGCAAAGTGACCCCCAAAACCCCGCTCCCCTGACTGCTGGAGCTGGAGTGTGCGTGGCACAGCAGCGTGCACACAAGCTTCAGATACATGCCTCCCGGCAAGCTTGGTGTGTGATCCGGGATCTGGGGCTGCGGAAGAAATCCCAGCAGCCTCAGGTTAGATGTACCCCTATAGACCCAAGATGCCCCATTTTTCCGCATCTTTTTCCCCAGAATGGACTGTCATTGCTGCTGAGAGCCAGAGTACCCCTACGCTGGATAGGACTAGCCCTTACACACCTGGCCTGACCTTGCACACCCTTGCATCCCGTGCCTAGGAAACTAGGTTCAGCCTCCTTGTTGTCTGTCTCCTCGCAGCTCAGATAGGACAAGAAATAAGTCTCAGATGAGGTGCTGCTGCTTCATCTGAGCTGAGGAGCTGGCACTCCCCCGGGGTGGGCTGAAGTCCTGTGGCAATGCCCCTGCATCTCCCCATCCCTGGAAAGCTGTGCAGGGAAGAGACCAAGAAAATCCTGCTCTTAGCCTGATGTGCTATTCAGCTGGTACCTTGATACAAATGTAGATGTGGATGAGGGGATGTCCCTGGATCCCACTGTTGAGGTACAGGCTCTGCAGTCCCATCAATTTGCACCGATTGCTGGTATAGGCACCCCTCAGTCACTGCACAAAGTTCACTTCTCTCCCCAGCTGCTTTATCGAAATCCAAGTGTTCCCAGGACAGTGTGAGCTCTTTTGGCAGTGGCTGTGAGGCTAAACTTAAAATACTAATGGCTTGTGTTATTATTTTAGCGTGCTGCTAGTATAGTTCTGTGCAGTGCAAACTAGGAAAGGGAATTGGCAGATGCTAGAGATCATAGCAATAAAAGTTGAGAAAAGATGTGTCGACAAAGAAAAGACAGTTCCCTAGCCTGAAGGGCTTTCTGCTTGCCAAATTGCAAAAGTCTGCTACAGACAAATGGAACCATGAGAACCCCTAAAAGAGAAGGAGCAAACCCCACGTATAATGCTCCTTTGTAGTGTGAAATGATAAGCACCTTAACCAGAGCAGCTGCTATTAGCGATCCCCAAAATGACAGTTAGGAGGATGATGAGAGTAATAACGCACCTTTGAAGGATAACGGCTTTATTAAGGAAAAGTTAATGAAATTAATGCCTAGTATTACTCGGTAATTTGTCTAGGGTCACACAGAGGTTGAATTTGGCTCTCTTTAGAGTCAATACTTTTCAGGATTCTGCATCTCCTGAAGAAAAGAAGCCCTATTTATTTCTTACAGATCTGTTTACACTTTGTATAGCTACCGCCATAACATCATCAAGCGGGTCTTTGTTAGCTAAGGAGCCTTTTCACATCGCTCACCATTTTAGTTCCCATAACAACAGAATACATTTGTAATATGGAAACTCAGCTTCTCTCTAGTCTTTTGGGGCAAGGCTGTTTTCTCCACATAAAAGGAGCTTGTAACATGCTACAGGCTTGTGCAAACCTGAAAACTTGCATAGTTTAACACAGTAGGTGACCTGATGAAAAGTGCTTAACTTTCCTATTTAAACACCATCTTCAGGTGAAGTGACCATTTCAAATGCCTGCAGCTTTTGGCTTTGGTATAGCCAGGGTTTGCTACACCATATCTGCATTTTCTAATTAAGATATGAAATGTGTGGTTTCGAATGTGCCTTTTTAGATTCCAACAAATTCATTGTGTGTTTATGAAAACACACAGCCGTACCAAAGTTGGCTAGCCTAGCAAGGTTTATCTTCAGCCTATAGCTCTTTCCCTGAATTCAATACTGCAGGCACAATTTAATGCAAACCCAATTTATGACTTAATGCTCCAGGGACCATAGTGGGAGATTGTTACATTATTCTTTTCTAATCCTATTTGTGTTTTAATTTGCTAAGTCTGTAATGAGGTGCATGCCTTGAATAGATTCAAGATCTTTCACATTGCTTTTGACTTTGTTTAATATAATAGATTGTACAGTTTGCATTCAGAATTGAGGTGTTCCAGTCAGTACTATCTCTTAATTTTCAAAACTACAGTGGATAAAATTATGTTCTGAAAGTAATTGTATCCATGTTTCCTTGTTTATCACTTAATGGTTTATTTCCTGTTATAATTTTGTGTTACAATATATGAGGTCACAAAAATCAATTCTCAGTGGACTCTGACTTGACTGTTTGAAATTACTCCCCAAAACACTCCGAAAATATTATGGAGAAAATAAAACACTGGGTAGTAACTGGCTGGCTATACTGATTCTTCTGTATTATTGCTTCTTTGATTTTTTGTGCTGATGAAACTCTAGTAGAAATATAGAGAAATGGAGTAAAGTGCCAGCTACAGGAGATACCCAAGTGATGGTGATCAACATACCTCTATTTATGCCAATGATTTATGGTGATAAATCTACCCCAATATATCCAGATCATTTTTATTCTAAAATTTATTGTCTGTGATCCCAGTTGCCATTCATCTACATGGAGAATAGAAATCCTGTTTCTGATTATCTCTAGATTTAACCTTGTTTTCAATCTGTTTGGAAGAGAAAGAAAAAGAGAAAACTCCACAAATATTTATTTTATTTTCACAGCCATACTATAAAACATACTATACCACAAAAAACATAACAATTCAGAAAAGAAAAGTATTTGAAAAGGAAAAGGTTCAATGCTTTGCCTCCAAATAAAAGGAAAAGGAAAAGGAAAAGGAAAAGGAAAAGGAAAAGGAAAAGGAAAAGGAAAAGGAAAAGGAAAAGGAAAAGGAAAAGGAAAAGGAAAAGGAAGAAGGAAGAAGGAAAGGAAAGGAAAGGAAAGGAAAGGAAAGGAAAGGAAAGGAAAGGAAAGGAAAGGAAAGGAAAGGAAAGGAAAGGAAAGGAAAGGAAAGGAAAGGAAAGGAAAGGAAAGGAAAGGAAAGGAAAGGAAAGGAAAGGAAAGGAAAGGAAAGGAAAGGAAAGGAAAGGAAAGGAAAGGAAAGGAAAGGAAAGGAAAGGGAGTTGGGAATGATGGGAGGGAGGAAGGAAAGTAATACTGTCACAGTAACTTGGATTTTAAAAGACCTCTTTCTTCAGACTTTTTCCAGTTAGCATGCAGTACTAACAACATTTTCCTGATTGGTTCTCCTTGCCGTATCATACAAATCTGTGTCTTGAGTCCTCTTTTGCCCGTAAGAGCCATACTGGGAGGAAATCAGGTTTTGGTTCCAAATGCATGGTCAGAGCCTTTTGTTGTTTCCTGAGCCCTGGTACCATAGAAATCTCTATTAAACTCAAAAAATGTAGCTGGAGCAGCTACAGCATCAGTGATCCAAAACGAGCTGTGGGTGACATTCCATAGAGCACAGGGAACACTTGCACTGATGCTCACCTTTCAGTTCCCAACTAGATGAACCCAATGAGGGCACATCCCAGCTAAACACCTTCTTGCGATACCAGTCAGCCATTCGTCTTGATTAGCTAGGTAATTCTGGGCGCTTTCTCCCAGATTTTCCTTTCCTGGATATTCTGCCTGGGTCTATGCACTCAGCGACAGGCAGAAGACAAAAAAAGTGCAGGACTTTATCAAAATCAAAAGACAAAGACAATCTTTTCCCATGTTTTTTCTCCCTAACAAATATATCCTCCCAAAACCTGGAGTCTATTGCAACAGCATAGCAGGATCATACGTTACAAGTTGCAAATGCAGGAGTCCAAATATGCCTGAAAATAGTGAAAGCTCTTGTAATTTAATTTCTTTTTCAAGTGTGCTTTCTGTTCACTTTCCACATAGCCTTGAGGACTAATAAATCAGAATAATGAAAAGCTTACAGAAATCTTGCATCATATTAAAAGCTACTCTTAATTTGTGAAACCTCCACTTATGCCAACAGATTCTTCAGTTTCTTATTTCATCAAAGTGGGCATGAAGTAACTCTGCGTTCCTTGAATTTCAGAAGGAGAATAAAGAATTTGGATTCGTGTCTCTGGCTCTGGGCAGATGGGTGCTGGATCCACTGCTGCAATACCCTTATTTTCCATTTTGGATGCAGTTAAAACCTCTCATAAAACTTGATTTTGGTAAATCCAGACAGTGGGAAACTCTAGTGAGGCCCTACACTGTCTGACATTTTTAAGCTCTGCGAAAATATCTGGGGGTATCACAATACCGTCCAAGGAAACTCCATCCCCATCCTTGGTTTAATACTGAACACAAAGCCTGAAGATCTAGGTAAACTAAAGGAATCTTTATTTCAGAGGGCTGAGAATAGAAGATGTGACTTATCTGAATAGCTCTTGGTTAAAAGTTATTATTTTTGGATGCGGTGCTGTCTGATTTGTTGTAATGCACCAGCTCCCACTCACAGCAGGTAGTGTCTGGTAATTATACTGATGGGAAGGACACAAGAGAAAGGTATATGAGGTTCACTTGGGGGATGAAGTAGTGTATCCACAGACATAATTAGTAGAAAACACCCAAGTGTAGATGGAAGATTTTCAGATAGTCATCTTCAAAGGCCACAAGCGGCCTTTGGAGTTCTTCCTGATCACCTTGAGAATAAAACAAATTTATTGTTCCTGACACTGGGACTGGTGCAATCCCCCAGTACAGCTTCACTGGATCTTGCTGTGGCACATTAAAAAAACCCAAGTAGGCAGGCTGTGTGGTGACTGCCTCCAGCAGACGTGGCAAAACAGCTTTTGAAATTGGAGCTGAATGGTTCTCAGGAAGGTCTGCTGGCCATGAGCTAGAGGAGGACCCTATCAGAGCCGTGGGAGAAACTTAAAAATAGCTTTTCTGCCCGACTGCCTGTTCCCACTATCCCCCATGTAGTGGCTGGGTTAAGTGCACTGGAGCAACAAATACTCCCTTCAGACAACTTTAAAGGATGAAGTGGCATCTTGCATCTAACCCTCAGCTGTGTGTGCTGCAGGCAGCTGTGTCCCTGTCCTGTGTGGGTTCCCAGGGAGGGCACAGGGGCTTCTGAAGTGGATCTTTGGTGAAAACGAGATGCTTGACTCCAAAAGTGCAATGCTGAAAACCTTTTCATAGCTTCTGCTTTGCCTAAATCCATCAGTGACACCTCTCTGTTTCACTTTCACAGTGTTATGCCTCTCTACTCTGCCCTGACCTAGCCAGACTGAGAAATTACATAAACTACCATGTTAGTCCCCAGAGGGCAACTTTCAGACATGACTAACACACCACTGGGACCAGCCTGTGCTTAGCTGGCTACTTCACTGATGGAGAAGATGCGAGTTTGAATCTTCTCAGGCAGAGGGAAGAGCTGGACGCGTATTTCCCACTCCCTGGGCAAGTGCTCTGCCACCTGGCTTTTCTATAAAAGCAGGCTGTGAGGTACTTTTTGTACCTTATTTACAAGAAAGCAGCAACAGCCTCCCCCTCTTTCTTCCAAAATTTCCTGTGGACCCCAGAACTGTTGGTGTGTTCATTTCCCCTGCAAATGGCCATTGGACTTTGGTCGCCCAGGGGTTTTGGTCAGAGCAGAGCTCAGTGTCTGTGTCTCAGGCAATCCTGGGCCAAATGCTGAGCTGCTCAGCATGGAAAACACTACCCAGGAGGCAAGGATGGGAGGGTGTGTACCTTCATAGTCAGGTGCCAAGCAAGCAGGGCTTTAGGCTTCTGTATTGCGTATTACTTGAAGATGGGTTTCATCTCACTTAGCAACCTTCTAATGGTGGGGCACCTCAGTTAAACTGATCTCAACTTCTTGAGTCAGCAGGGAGAGATGGGCATTTCCCAGAGTGGCCTCACTTATCAAAGGAGACTCATCTTTGCTTAATGCAGGCACCTCAGGATGCAGTTCCACTTTCCTCTGGAAGCAGCATGGGTTTAAAGCTCCTCGTCCTTCCCCACGCACACTTGCAGTTCACATTGGCTGCCCCGGCCACCACAGGGCTTTCAGGCTGCCTTCTAAGAGGGGACAGTGAGATCCTGCTAAAGCAAAGTCAGCATTTCCCATACCACAATTCCTGTCATGTCGAGGTTTAGTTGTGACTTCCTTTTGTTCAAGATTGTCCAGATCGAGTAACTGGCTTTCTGTACTGGTAGGAAAAAAAGAGTATAGGAATATAAGGGAAGGATATCTCTTGCCTGCTAGTGTCTTAGGAGGCATTTATGAGAGGATGCATTTTTTTTATCATGGGAGATGCATATTACAACATTAGAGTAAATCTGTGACTTGGCGTTTGTCAGTGTGTAGCAAAGAACAACCTCACAGCAACAGCACAGTTGGTAAAGCCTACGGGACCCTGTGTCTAAAGACTGGGGAGCGCTGGAGCTACGGGAGAATCCCCACCAGCTGGCAGCAAAATGCACTTGCAGAAAGCAGCGATACACATCAGGCCGGGCAATACTTCCCGTCATGGGCTGGGAGGGCTGCAGTGCCATCCCTCACCCCACTCACAAATTAGTTGCACACCTCAAAAGGTCCAGACACGCACAGAGCACACCCCCACCCACTGTCACACTTCAAACCAGTAACAGGCACCTCTCACCTACAGGTCACAGCAGCCAAGGTTGCTTTAACAGTAGGCAACCAGGCTGCTGCAGACCACGGGGAGACGAGCAGGGAAGCACTTCCCACGGTTAAAAAAAATATTCAATACCCACAAGTTCGAATGTGTTCAGTAGGTAATACAAGTGCATGTATGCTGAAAGTCCTGGAGGTAATTAGACTTCATTTTTGCATATGCTTAGTGCTTAGTCTCCAGTATATTTTCCCTAAAAGTGTTAAATATTTTGTTATAACTCCTTGAAGACAGAAAGCATCCATTCCTCCACAAATAAAATCAGATATCTGTGTTTGATCCTTTATATAGATGCAGGTAGGAAAGTGTGGGCATACATCTATATCTCTCTACTGAACATAATAATGTGCTATAAAGTACCTAACCTTATAGTGGTTATTAAAAAAAAAACAGGACAGCTGTTAGGCACTCTTTCCAGAAAGCTTAGGCAGTGGTAGCTGACCTTTATCATGGCACTAGCATGTATTAGCCAAAATAATACTTTAACAGTTTTTTAGTACCCGACTATATGTTCTGTTATAAGGAATAGCAAATGTTTAATCATAAATATTTTAATGGCTTCAGGGATTCATGGTATTCAATGACTGTGTTAAATGATAATAATCACATCTGGTTTATTACTATAGTAATTCAGCAGCTTCTCTTCAGTAGTTATTTTTTATTATATGTGCTGTGCTACTGTCATGGTCATTTATAGCGGTAATATTTTAAAGTGGCTCATTTGTTTGTTTAAGGACAGTTTCACAATATATTTCTGTATTAATATACATTTTGTACTATTATTTCCAAGCTGCCACTGGAAAATTGATCCTAGCTTGTTACGATGAGAGGGGCTGGAACTAGTGCAGAATGCCAACACTGATAGCGAGTGACGGAGCAGATGGGTAGTGTACTGGTCTCCACTGGGGCTGTAATTGCTGTTGAGTTTTATTCATAAATGAAGGGGTCCATTAAGAAATAGTTAACTAATAATAAACATGAGGGGAGGATTTGAATCAGGCAGAGCACAGACAGAACTAGAAAAATACCATAGTTAAACAGTCAAAAAGCAACTGGTTATGGTCATTTTACACATTATTACCCCATAATACTCCCATTTTTTGAATGCTAGTTCACTTCTAATGGAGGGGCTTTTACTAGGCAGACAACGGAGAACTGATTGATTTTGCTGATTGTTTTATTCAGATACCTGCCCACTCTCGGTCACATGAGAGAGGTCTTATTTATCTTAATGGGATCACCCACGAGAGTAAAGGTTTGGAAGATCAAGCCATATATCAGCACAAATGGGAAGAAAGTACCAGGAGTTAGTTATCAAATTAGAGGAGCGACCCCTCCTCAAGACTGAAAAGACCTTCCTGTCATTATTTTCCCCCCTTGGAATTGCAGTTTTCTAAAACCTCGTGTTCTGCTGAGTGCTGCACTGCCTGGCCATGGCATCCTCAGGCATCCTCAGGCATCTGGGATTCAAGCCATTTACCTGGAGAAAGTCACAAGGGAACACAGAGCACAAAGGAATGGCTCAGACGGTGGAATCTGTGAAGATACACATCTCTCATCAAGCCCTAACAGCACTGGTGACTACTCCCTCTCTTAGCAGCCCAGCCCTGGAAGGTTTACCCTGAGTTTAAGGGCAGCAGAGCAGCTCCTGGCCATGATTTACTTTAGAGCTTGCATGGTGTGTCGGGACTGTGCACTGCCTCCGTAGCTGGTACATAATAATTCGGAATCATATTAATGGGTGTGAAAGATGTAAAAAGGCAATTTGCAAACGTTGTCCGTGAAAGAAAAACTGGTAGAGCAAGGGTTAAATGTCTGCTCTCTCATTTTTTGCTCCTTTCTCTCTCTCTTTCCTCTCTCTTTCCCCTCCCTTTCCCGCTTTTAATGACCTGGTGAAGGAAGGTCTGTTAGTTCAGCAAAACCTCTCCACTATCCCACCACACAGGATGTATTGAATTGTTGCAGCAAAAGTTAAAAGGAAACTAAGGACAATTGTTCGTGCTCCTTTCCTGCTCCATTTTCTAGTTGGTTTGATTGGTTGGCGAGCTGAGGGTAAATGGCTTTTATAGCTTTGAATGATGAATGACTCTGAAATAGTCTGTAACCAGAAGTGCCGACTGACATGCTGCTGATTTAACTGACATACAGGGTTATGTTTGTATAGAGTCACTTAAATAAACATGTGTTAGGCTGGAGCCAGCTACGCCAGCACTTCTTCTGTTCTTCCCCTCCACCCTCAATTTATCACTAAAAGATAACGATAATGATTTGATCTTCCTATCAGTCATTCATTATATTAATTAATTCAAATGTAATTGTTTAAAATGCGTCTCCATTGCTGTGGGTACTTTGTACAGCACTTAAACCACACACACTATCAGAGGACAAAATAAATCCTCAATAAAAAGATACACTCATCAAACGGGCTCCTTCAAACTAGCAGTCCCTTTCATCCTGTAATTATCTCCTCAGCCTTCAAAGCAGCCTCTCCCTAAATGCTTGGGAAAATAAATGGGTCCAGAAGCTTGACAAGGAGTTCAGCTAATCCTGGCTTTTACAAAAGAGCCAAAGCAAATTCCTCAGAGAAAAAAACCCTCTTCTAGGAGATTCCCCCTTTCCTCTACTCTTACTTACCTTTGTGCAATGCCTGTTCCTTTGTGGCTTTCTGTGAAGCTTCATCAAACCTTGTAAAGGTCTTTGCTCCTCTTTATGGCTTTTTTGTCTCCCAAGTGAAGTGTAGATATACTGGCAGTGAAACCCACACTTCTGTGTCATTATAGTAGGCAAGCCACTACGCAACAGTCTGTTTTAATGTGTAAATCAGAAAAGCGTGCAAAAGCAGGACAAGAATTTATGCAAGGGCCCTTCTGCTGACTAGTTCTTCTGCTTGGCTTTGGGATCCATGGATGGTCTAACACTCAGCAAAGCCTTATTGCAAGATTCAGGTGGGCTTAAGTTTTAATAACCCACACACTGGAAATACATGGTTACTCAAAGTGCCAGGGTGAGATAGCATCTAGTCTAAGACTGGTTTAGGCACACAAGGATGGATTCCTCTCACATGAAGGAATCAATGTAATTTTAAAATTCTACCGAATGCATTTACCCTCATTTTATTCTAATACTCTGTTTATTTTCCATCGCTGTGCACTGGGAGTGACCCCTGCCTTGCCACAGCCAGTCCCCTATTTCCATAGCAGATGCCACATTCCGTTGCAACACAAAGGATTACCTACGCAAATTAGAGAAAGGCTAGATAAAATAATACACTGGCTTGTTTGTCTTAAACATCTTCTGATATTGCTAGGTTTTATTAAGTACTCTGGGCCTGAGTCACCACTAAGCCTCTCCCTGGGGCTGCCCGTGGTTGAATAAGGCCATGTGTTCTCAGACCGTTCCGCCCATGCAGAGCAGAGGACAGACAGACTTTGCTAGACCATGGCAAAATTTTTAATGCATTCAGTTCCCAGATGCAGAAAAGCCTCCTGGCCCCCTTGAAGATGCTAATCCATACCCAAGCCTTCGGAGTATTCCTATGAAGGGCTTCCTAATCCTGGGTTAGCTGAAGTAAGGAGGAGAGGAGCTGGCAACTGACTTCAGCACTGTTTGAAGTCACCTGTTGGGGCAGAAGCAGAAGGAAAGCTCTGCAAAACCTTCTGGGCCCCAACTGCCTCCGCTTTTGCTCCTGCCCAGCTGAGCTGGGCACCGCTGGCAGCCGGCAGGAGCTTTCCCAAACTTACACCACCTGCTGCTCACGCCCCTGTGCTTCAGGTAAGTCAGATGGAAAGGGAATTCTTAAAAAGCACGTGGTGGGTTCACGCTGTGAAACAGAACTGGAAGCAAACCGTTACAGCTGCTCTCGAGAGCTTTGTTTTCAGACAGAAGCGGCTGTTTGAACACGGCGGGCTTTCACCCTTCTTTTCCTTGCTCCCTCAAGACACCCAGATGGCTATTGCCTTCCTTTACTCTGAGCTTGCTTTAGTGATGTCAGCCCGTTCCTTGGAATGAGATTGCTAATTAACTCATCCCCCTTCCCCTCCATTGTCTGGAAAAGGGCCTCTTCCGCTGGAGACCTGAAGGATTACAGGACAGAGCAGGAGCTGTTGAATTTAATATCTTGTTGGCAGCACGACGGATTTAGCACACCCTCGTTGGACTATTTGGATTCCAGAGAACACTGTATGCCTGATTTCTATCAGGTCCAAGCAATGTCTTGTTGGGGGCCTAAATTACATGACAGAACCCCTTTAAGGGAAAAAGAAAACGAATACCACCCTCTATAAATTAGCTGGAACAAACAAACTAGTTGCTCAAAGTTACTGTACTCCTGCCAGGAGTCATAAACTAGCTAGCTGTGTTTAAGAAAAGTAAAAACTGTTTTTCCTACCATGGAATAAACAGTCTCTGGGTTCTATTCCTAACCACAAATGGCAAATGCATGCAAGTCTCCGAGAACTAAATTCTGCTCACTTTCCAAATTCGCTTAATCTCCAGCCCCTGGAGATTAATTAACTCGACGGGGAAGCCAACGCTGAAGTTGGAATAGAGGTGTTTTTTGAAGTAAGTGCTGTTCTGTTCATCTAAAGAAGCTGCCCTGCTGAGGCCAGCAGAAAAATCTGCAATATTTAACCTAGATACTCCTGTTTTCCAGTTTTGCAAGTAAAGTCTTGATTTTAACTAAGAGACCCAAGAAATAGATACTAGGCACAGATATGGCCATCTTTTAAGTGAAAGAAAAAACATTTATCTACCTCCAGAATTAATTGCAGAGATTTCTAAACAAACCACGGAGTGAGCACATATTCACAGAGCATATGCAGTTATATGTGCTGTGGGGAAGGTTTTTTGGCTTTTCCATGGAAAAATCTAATACTCTAGTCCAGAATTCAAAAAAAGCAGAGGGACCAGATCATCCCATTCACCTCTAGGAGTTGCTGCCTGATCTCACACAGGCTCCTGGCAGTGAAACCCACAGGGAACCCCAGTATTTCTCCATGCCCCATCACTTGCAGATGGAGGCAGGGAGTGTGTAATATGCCTTCAGAGGGCCTGTTCCTCACCCTACCGTGGTCATCCACAGAGGCAGCACTGTGAGCTTAGCTGCCTGGTTGCTGCAGGACAACATTCACTGCTGACCTATATGACAAGGGGTTCTTACTCTGTCCTAAAAGTCTCTGTTTTCACATTTTCCTTTAGGGGCATCACCATGTTGTGCAGGTCAAACTGATTCATTTCACACCTACGTAAGGACATGGGCATCTCTGAAGTGAAAAAGACGCACAGCGATGCCAAATACTGCTGAGATATGTTTGGTGTCTTTGAGACGTGAATTGTGATTTAACTGTGGCTGAACAGAAATCAACAAACTCATTTTACTTTGTGCAAAAGTCCTGTTCCGTTCGTCTCACACAGGTGGAAGATAAGGGCTTCACTTGCTGATTCTCTGTGCTGCTGGTTAAACTAAACCCTGAAGATTTCTATTCCAAGACAACACAGATTGGAAAAATAAACTGGGGTATAGTATAGTTTGTTCAAGCTCCTTACTTCTTTCCCACATCCATGTGACATACCTCTTTGCCCATGCCTACAAAGGAACAAGTAGAGAGCTGCCACAGGCTGGAAAATAAAAGTAGACCTTCATAAGAGAAAGCGAGGTCAGTAATGGACTTTTCCCTGGCTACAGACCCAGTAACTGATAATATAATGATAATCTCTTTTCTTGTTGCCCTTACCCCCCACCCCTCTCTCCTAGAAATACTAATGAACTCCAGTGTTGTTGAGGGAGCCTTAGGACTCAGCAGTATTTTCTCTAACATTTTCATTGTAGCCAGAATGCCAAGAGGTAGAAGTCATGTCCTCTCCAAGGCCCTTATTTTAAATCACCTGACATCTCCCCAGTTGTCTTGACTTCACAAAGAGGCCTTGAGATCCTCCTGTAATTAGAAACACATCCTGTCCTCCAGCCCTGCATCCCCACCCGGTCCATGCCTTCCTCCCGGCTGGCTCTTCAGCTGTGCATGGTTGAATTCTTGGGGCTCGCTGCAGTTCACTTGATCTCTCTTGAGCCTGCCTTGCCAACAGTTGTTCAAAAAGCCATTTCAACGCTTTTATCCCTTTGTGAACAATTCTACAAGGAAGATATGTTACCAGCATGTTAGCAAGTGGTTGAAATGCTGACTTCTTTCAGATCAATTAGAAATAGTTTGATCTATCTAGGCATCTTTGAAAATTCTTTTTGCGTTTAAACCCTTCACAAGCCAAAATACATGTCAAAATCTAATCCACTGTGTCTAAATTTATCCAGTTGTTAAAAAGGTATGGAGTTACCAGTTTTTCAGTATGTCTTGGTTAATAATTAGGTCTCTGAAGACAAGGTTTGTCCTGTTCCACAGTGTTCTTAACGCCCTGAGCATTGGTCTTACACTAAAAAAGAGCAACAACTACCCCACATTGAATGTAAAATTAATGAGAAGTATACATCTTGTTGCTTTTTCTTCTATCTTCTACTCACCATTTCTCCTTTCCTTTTTTCAACCTTTTGATCAATGCCAGCATCAATTTTATGAGTATCCCGCGTATTCTCCAACCATATTAAAGAAAATCTCTCTCCACAGCAAATACACATCTGCATTTTCTCCTGCTTCTTGGTCCAGTAGCAAACTTGCCAACTGTTCATTGCAAGAGAGTCATTTCCCTTTTGAGGAACCACTACTTCATGATTTTTAACCAATACAATGTGGAAAGCAATAAACTAGTATGGATTTCAGAGGGAACATTGCAATCCAAACAGGTCTGGAGGTCAACACCTGAAGTAGGTTATTTTAGAGCATAGAATAAGGCACTAACTTTGCTCTTTCATGATATTCCCTCTAACCTGATGCTATCTTAAAAAAAAAAAAAAAAAGCCCTGTTTCAACATATATTTCCTGGTCTTTAAGCTCCCTTCCTGTCCTTGGACTTCATACTCTGCTCTTGACAGATTTCTTGGGACAATAGGATTCTGCAAAGCAGAAAAACACTTCTTCAGAAGAAATAGGAATTCCTGGGGCCTACACTGTAGCAGACTGCTGTGTGTGCTCATTTTGCCTTCTGCCTGGTATTGCACACAGGAAACCAGCTGAGAGCTTGGTGATTAAAGTGGGCTGCTGGATTTAGTCACGGGAACAGATGTGTCTTAGGGTCCTGAACTAACCATGGAGAAAAAGTTTTAATACCTTTGAAAAGTGCCCATTGTCCAGTTTTGCCAAGCCAGTTTGACACATCACCTTATCCATGAACTATCATTTTCATCCCAAGGGCATACAAACCAGGTAGCATGGAAAGGCGTGTTCAACCGAGTGATTGGCATTCAGCTGTGCAGAAAGAAAACTGAATGGGCAAAAGATCCAGTTGGGTATCAATGCCTTGAACTGGTTGTCATATCCAAAACCCAGCAGATTATCTCTTTCTTTCCTTCTTTCTGGAATCCAGTCTACAATCAGCAGGTATCCCCCACATTCTCCATGAGACCTCTAAATAAAAAGCAGAAGAGTATGACAATGCAATGAAGGTAATGTGGGCAGTGGGGCAACACTAATGACCTCATCAAATGCTCCTCTTTGCCTTTTTGGGGAGGCTGTGGTGGTTTTTTAAGTTTTTGAACAAAATAACAATGTATGAAAGAGATGAATAGTTCTGTGCCTCTGGTAACTGACTACAAATAAAGCAATAATATTTATCATAACAGCATGTTAGCATGTTCCTTTTACAATCAGTTAGCTATAAAACCTGACAATTCACACATAATCATTTAACGTATACCAGTACGTATACCAGCTTTTGTACCTCTGGATTACGGACTGCAGTCTGTCTGGCCCATGAGCGTCTTGTTTGGACATGCAAGTTCTTCAGTACAAGCACTGTCTGTACTTTGGATTCTGTACAGCAGAGCACAGATCATATGGTTGATGTTTTAAAAGGAAATGATTGATATTTCCCCTATTCACCACCCTGGGAATCCCAATAGATGCCATCAGACTCTCTCAACAAGTCTCTGCTAGTACCCGAGCACACGAGTGCTAGTTCAAAAACCTTTGGTCATGACTGAAAAGTTTTCAGCAAGAAGCACTGGGAACTAAAAACAACCACCCTCAAAACACTAGAATTTCCTTTAGAGTGAGGTGAGATACTCCTTTCTGACACCAAAGCAGGAAGCTTTTTAGCATCAGAAAGTGGGATACTCTGTTGTGTTACTGACCTTATCCTAAACCTCCTAAGATGGAGACTATCGTGAAACAGTCTTCCTAGGCAGTGCTGGGAATGCAGCTACGCCTGACTGTTTGGCTGCCACGTGCTGGCTTTCTGGAGTAGACAGGTCACAATGGACCAACACAGGTGTGGAGCAAACGTATAGACTAAAATGTAAAGGGCAGTGATATGATGGCGCAGGTAGAAAAAGCCCCATCTTGAGACCATCGTTCAGCAACCATTCCCAACTCCTGGTCGTTCTGCACTTTGCAAAAAGCCTGTGTTCACAGCTTGGTCTGATGTTCATCTCACTCTGCTGACATACTTTCCATCCCGTGTCAGACTCCTTCAGAGAGTACAGCAGTATGTGCTGCAAGACTCCCTGCCAGGAGCAGTGGTGTACACACGCTCTTTCCCAGCTCACACGTGAGCTGTAGACTTGGCTGCAAGGTATGCCAAATTTATACAAAGAGAGGAAGAGCACAGATTTTTCAGGATCTCTGCTGTGGTTCTTCACAGTGGGGCTTTTTCACAGGCCTTGGGATGCCCTGCTCTAGGGCTATGTCTCTGGACGTGTACAGAGATGATATTCTACAGTCCTGAACTCTTCTTTCAGTCTTTCAGTGATGAAGCTTGCAGAGGTAAGGTGCTGCTACCAAATGGATGACATGTCCTTGATGAACTGAAGTGTTTTCAAGGTCTGGGTCTGTACCTGCAATGACCTCTGCTTGTTCCTGTCCTACAGGGGGTTGGAGACAGAGAGGAGGGATCAGGACAAGAAACAAGTGTATCTGCTGCTGGGAAGTCTCATCCAATGTAACTCTGGTTGGTCTGGGGGCTTGGAGAAGCAAGGCAATGGGCCACACTTCAGAAATCACAGAAAGCTGAAGGAATGATCTGCAAAGCCAAAACCAGAAACATTTCCTTGGACTTGCCTGGATGATAGGGGAGTCCAAAAGCCCATGAGCCAGATGCGTGTGCCAGTTAAAGACTCTCACTGTCACTCTCACTAAGTCACCATCAAAACAACTGTGCCTTTGTCCCTCTGTTGGGATTTTGATGGCAGGTTCAGTGAGAGCATGGGGATGGAAAGAGAGCTCCATGTATCAGTACTTCAGAATGGTACCCAGAGCTACACTACCAGGTTTTACACGTATTCTGGATGCCTGCTAGTCGTATATGCACCACTAAAACATAAATATACCCTTCCAAAGTAGGTGATTTTCAGCAATAGCAACCTGAAATCAAGTTATAGGAACGGTGTGTAAGATGGGAATTTACACGTGCTTGAATATAATGCCTCCAAAGTAATGCAGACGCATCTGAAATGTCTCCCATTAGGTGAGGGTTTTCCAGATAAATGGCCTGGGAGTCAGCAGCGCTGGAATCAGCTCCCATGGTAGTGCCAAAGAACAAATCGACAGCCTAAAGCTATATCCCTTATTTTCTGGAAATCTCTGACACACTCTTCACAAATGCTCTTTACTTGTCAGGTTCTTGGAGGATGGAAATTGTCCAGTACAAACTGTGTTGAGACCACAGTTTTGCAACATTGGAAGGAAAAAAATAAAGTCTAGGTGCATGCCAACCTTGTCACCACATTGGCAGTACACTGGTCTTATTTAGAAGTGTAAGTCTGCAGTGGTTTGGTCAACCCAGGGGAATTTCTTCAGGTTTACACCCGCATACCTGAAAAAGTTTTGGCATGAAATCTGTTGGAAGGAAAAAAAGCAGGAGAAGGATGTTCCGAGTTTAATTTACATAAGCTACAGCAAACAACTGGAAACTAGACCACTGCCTGACACAGTCGCAGTCAAAGCCTCTCCCTCCTTATCCTTTTCCTTGCGACATTTATTGCAGGGCCCTAGAGAGGACTGGAGAGTATGGGGTGATCTAAGTTTTAACACTGGAATGTAAGACATTTTCCAAATGGGTGAGGGGAGAAAGTTTTCTTTAAACATGTTCCAGGAACAGACCTGAGAAAAATGCCTGATCTGAGAAGGCCTGATGAAGAGTTAGCCTTTCATTAAATGGCGTTTCCTTTGAAGTGGCAAAAGTGTATGTGATTGAGGATGCATTTTTGTCACGGCTGCCTTGGGAGCCACGTATCCTGTGATCACTGTATTTTCTTTTGTTTTAATCTCTGATGTTTGACATTTTGAAGGGTTTGCATGCGGTGGACATGATGGTAAACAGTCGAATCACACTAGGAACATCGAGAGCTGCCAAGTCAAACAGCAGAGCCGCAGAGGAGGCTGAGGCAACAAGGTCTCCAGTGATTTGTCACTGGTGATGGCCGTGAGGGCCATGGGCTCTCTCCTGCCTCTGGATTTTGGGAGTGGAGCAGGCAATGCCAGAGTCTTGCTGAGGTCTGGAAGTTTTTACCGCGTACTGGCAAGTATGGCCAGCCAAGAAGAGATTTTGCCTACAGAGGCAAACAAGCCATCATGAGAAATGACTCTTTTTTGTTGTTCTGCCTCTGCACATTTACCTGCACTAAGGCGTTTTGCTGTGTCCACTGGGTACATATGCACGTATAAACCTTACCTCACTTTTAATTTCTGCTTTTCAAGCCTGCGCAGCTCTGTAAAGGCAGATGTGAGACCTGCCTGTCCTGCTAAACTTATTGTGCTGGGCCAGCAATCTTAGCCTGTATTAAATATTCAGTTAAATGCCATTCAATTTCTTTGAACAGTCCTAATTGCAAACCAGAAGTTGTATTGATCAAAATACTGTGATTTGTGACCTAGGGAATTTTGCTAGTAATAGTTTGTGACCTTTTCTTTGGATTTTCCCTGCCTTTTCTCATGCCTTTTTACTCTTATTTTCTATGTCGATACACTCTCCTCAAATATAGCTGGAAAATAGATCAAAACACATCAGTCATCTTTAAAAAGAAACCTATTCTCCTAATATTATTTCTACAGGTGAAGAAAGTCCCTGTTAATGAAAAAAAGCTCACAAATGGCTTACATATGCTGCTTTCTTCAGCAAGAGCCTATAGGTATTGCAAACCTGGGCCTGTGTTTCCAAAAGCAAATAGTTATGATTTAGAAATAAATAAGTGATGAAAACTTGGACTGTTGACATTGGTAATAATGAGTTAGGATTAACAGAATCTCAAAAGTTTCTCTCAAAAACACTTTCTTAAAACCTAGATCGTGCTAGCTTCTCTGAGCCTTCAGTCTCCTATTTTATCTGGGTCGATCTTGGCTCAGGGAGCGTGAGGAAGAGGGTGGACATTCCCTGATCGATGCCTTGCCCCTGGATTGAAAAGGCTGATGTCTTTGGACTCTCAGAGAAGAAATGATTTAGGAGAATGCCTCCCTGGGGAGCTCAAGGAGTCACTGGGAGACATTGCAGAGCAAACAGGAGGGGAAGGGACCTCACGTGCTTTCCCACCAGTGTCTTCTTAGGACAAGCATAACATATAAAACCTTTCATCTAGTTATCCACCACCATCTTGACAGCCGTTTGGTTTTGCCCACTGCTGCTCCGATTGGAAAGCCATCCCAGGACCTCCCTGCTCTGCTGATTAGGACTTTCTTCTAATTTCCAGCCTAAATTTATTTGCAGCCAGCGTATAACCATTTGTTCTTGTGCCAACATGGTCCTAAAACTGTAGATAATAAATATTTTTAAAATCCCTTCTCCCTCCCTGTTGTTTATCCCTGATGTATTTATAGAGAGTGATCCTATCTCTTCCCAGCCATCCCCATGCTAGACTAAACAAGTCCCCCTGTGCCGGGTCAGCCCCACGGGACATCCACTGGCCCCACTGCTCTGTGCTGGCCTGAGGGTGTCCGAGGCTGAGCCAGTACCCCCTGGGCTGCTCAGAGGGGAGACAGGATGGTTTTGATGGTTGCCTTCATCATCTGCAGCTGTCCTTGGGTAAGACAGATGAAAGCTAGTGAAGGGTTTTACCCTGCCACAGCTGCTCTGTGGGACCTGCCCTTGTGCACAGCCTTGCACACACTGCACCTCAGCTGCACGGCATGGGGCATGCCAGGTTTTCACCAAGGACTGCTACAGACCAGAAGGATATTTATCTTTGAGCAGCAGATAAGCTACAAATCCACACCCTAGTTCATAGTAACACCTTTTTGCACTTGCAAAGCATATAAAGGAGCATGGTCACTTCTTCTGTTCATGAAGGTGAGCAACTGCCTTTGTACAAACAACTTTCAAGGTAGTGCAACAGCTACCACCCCTGCCCAGGTTCATGTGCTGCAGTGGAGGACAAAGACTGTGCAGCACACATGTACATTTTGCTCAGTATTACAAGGCAAGAACTTGCAGCTTATCATTTCACCGGACAAATGATACAAGCAAAGCATGGCTGAGCAGCACCAGGCTTGGCATGAACGGCTCTCAGATAAATCAGGGTAACGTGTGGCTTTTTTGACAAGCTACCACCAAAAAAAGCCCCAGAGCGTTCTGAAACATGGCTAGAAGCAAACAGGGCTTGACCATATGTGACTGAGAAAGTTATTAATCTCCCCAGAAAAACTTCTTCCATGTCACACAGAATACTTTTTTTTTAAAGAAAAATTAATGAATTAAACCACAGCAAATAGAAAAGGTTAACTGTTGTAGGATGACTAAGTCCTTTCAGGTCCACAATCAAACAAAATGCCAAAATAAAAGTAAAAGTAAGCATCTTTCAGTCTGGCTGGTTCCACAACACTTTGCAAACAAGTTGTCAGGGTCTTTCTGGCTCCCTGCCTAATTTTGCCTGCAACTGATACACAGACGCTGCTGGGAGGGATGCACAGCGACTGCTTGGTATCAGGCAGCAGCACAGAAACACCTGACAGCTTAGGACCGCAAGTGAGGAATGTTAGCTCAGTAACTCCAAGGTGTTTTCTGCTATAAATTATAGTGAATTTACTGCACTAAGAAATTACCAGTTTCTGGAGAAAATTATAGGCAATGTGTCAGCTATAAATGATTTATGCATAAAACAACCTGCAGTGCAGGAACCCAGGGGGTATAATAACAAGACAAAAAATCATTTAATCTTGTATGTAAATTTAAGCAGGCAGGAATTTGGGAAGAACTGCTTGTTTTTATTCCATCTTGTGTCGCTGCCAAGTAAAGACAGTGCTTCAGCAGAAAGGCACTGATGTGGAGCCGGTAGATAGGCTTGCCAATTTCCAGCAAGATACATTTTAAACCGGCTTTTTGGTTTCAGTTCAACACCCTCTGAGAATTGATTGGTTTCCATTTGACAAGAAAGGAGTCAGAAAAGCAGAAGACTCTTTCTGGGCTAGATAAACTCAGCATGAGCAATGCTGTCCGTGGGCCCGATGAATCTGAAACATGCCAGCATTCAGCGAAAACCTGATTCCTCCCCCACTTATTCCCATGCAGCACTCTATTAATTCTTAGGGGACTCCTGTTGGCATAAGACCGTAGGTGAGTCGAGAGAGATGAATCGCTCAGGTTTGAAGAACTGGCACCAGGTTAGGCTTCACAGACAAACAGACACTTCACCGCAAGTGAGCATCATTTTGGATAGGCAACCTAAGGCAACGAAAAAGTGGCATCGAGGTTTCTCATTTGATTGTTTAAAGAATTTGTTAACGAGCTGCAAGGAGCAAATCCGGTTTTAAACAGCAAAAATAGATGGCCGTGCTCCATAGACTTTCTCCCCGGGGCACGGCAGGCATGCAGATTGGTAAGCAGCTTGTACCAGTCTCTCGCTTTCCCAGGGGAACAGCTTCAGGCTGTGCAGAGGAAACAGAACCACCACTCCAACTTTCCTCCATCCATCCTCACGCACTGTCTCCCTCTCTCTAAAAAGAGACAGAAAATCCGCTGCTCACCCAAGCGCTGCTCTGCTTGTTCCGGTGGCACAGGGGTCCTTCCCCCACAAGGGAAGCAGGGGGAGTCCCCTTGCTCTTACTGTCACCATCAAGGAATAGCACAGCAAGATGAAGCCAACCGGTTGACATGGAGCCAAACCCTGCTGCCCTTGTCAGTTTCTGTTCAGGTAAAATTTCCCTCAGTGGCTTCACTAAGGACTGGCTTCACTAAGGACTTAGACTTAAAGAATGAAGCCCATAAAATATTTACCATTACTGTACTTGATAATGAGTTTTCTGTCTATCTATATGCAATACACATAAATGCAGTGTGCGTGCCCACACACACACACATATGCAATGTGTCTGAGTTATGATAGCTGTGGGAGTGATTGCCTGGAATTGTCTGCCCATTGTAAATCAAATATGACAGTTCTACATCTGCATTAATGTTATTACTTCTTTAAGACTTCTTTCTCAGATGCTGGCGTGGGTCTCACAGGCTGTGAGTATAGGTCACACTCTTCTCCCTTTATTTTTCTTTTGGCAGAATAGCTAAGAGCAGGTCTTATCTCTTCACAGTCTTGCAGCTGGGATCTAAAGAAGCCAAGAAGGGTGAGGAAGGTTAGGGGAGCTCTGTAAGGGACCACCCAAAGTAGGTTTACAACAATCATGCTCTGTTACTCTATTGCAGAAAGCAAAGCAGAACAAGGGTGAAATAAAAAAAATTCCCTTTGCAAGGGTAAGAAATTTGCGTGAAGGCCGTCCTGAGGAAAAATATAAGCAGAACAGTAGAGATCATCAAAGCAGAACATCAAAGAGCTGTGATGTGGAAGCATCTTTTTCACCAACATTGTGGTGGTCCTGTTCTGCCATGGTTCGTTACTAAATTGCAGTCACCGAGGTCCAGTGGTAAAGCAATAACACACTGTGTATTACTCAGGAGACACTCAGCACCGAGCCTCCTCAGTGTCCTGGATACAGTCAGAGCAGGTCTCCAACACTGAGGTCCATGCTTGTGCCGTAACTGGTACTGGCATCTCCCCACCCTGGACCAGGAGGGTAGCAAGGGAGCTCTCCTTTCCACTGCCCAGCTGGTCCACTATATCCTCTCTCCTTCAGTTCCCCTACAATCAAATCTGCCTTGTAACTAAAGTAAGACCGCTGCCCTGCCGTTCTCTGCAATGGCAACCCTCCTTTAACTGAGCCCCAAACTGGAGGCTGACTAGGCTAAGTTTTATTTCTCTTTTTCATCTGTGTGCTTTTGTGACCATACTAACCTCACTGGTTTAGGGTTTAGCTCACCCTATAGGCTAGCTCTCACGTTCGCTGAAATTGGCTGGAGTTCCTCCTTCCCCAGGCACTCGCTCAGAACAGGGAATCGCTACCTGCCATATGATCATCACAGGGACCTGTCAAATGGACTTCCCCTTTATTTCCCAGCCTTACATTGGCAAGTGCTTTCCTGAATATCTATCTCTACGCGTTTCTTTGGTGATTTCTGTGAGCACATCCTATATAAGAAGTTATTGCTAACTGTGTGAATTGATCGGTGCCAAAAATATCATAGGAGTTCAGGAGAAAATGGCACTCTAATGGTGTGCTACTGACAGGCACAGCCTTTCACTTAGGCTCAGGATGAGCTAATCATTGTAGAGGTCTTTGGAGAAAAAGGAGGCCTCGTTGTCAACCTATTGAAGAAGTTTGTGAAGCTCTTCAAAACAAATGAACTCTTGTAACAAGAACTTTGAATGGAAACATAAATTGATTTACTCAATGTTTTGCAGATTATATGGTCAGGGAGACAGCTCAGGACAGAGCCAGTTAACAGGCTGAGGTTAGAAATTAAGAGGACAAGACTTAACTTTCCATAGCAGCATGTTTAGACAGGAAGAAAAAGATGTGGTTTGTGTTTAGTGAGCAGCTAGTGGGATGAAATATATTATGTATATGTACTAGTACGCTCTGATTCCCTGCCTCACTCAGTTTTCTGCTATGATACCATAAAGCTGAGTTACTGGCCAGCTGCACCCAACTGTGCCGCTCTTTAAGCATTATTATGCTATTCTAGACAAGTAGATAAAAAAAGCCCAACACACGAGCTGCCTAGCATGAGTTCACCAGTGAAGACTGAGTACCAAGGCTTCAGCTGAGAAGAGATCTTGGCCACAGTTTTATGTGTGTTTTTCCCTATGGAGGCAGAGACTTTTCAAGTATTATTTTTCCCGCTTTTAAGCCAATGTCATGGTCTACCACATGCCAAGAGGCGCGGTATGTCCCCAGCCGAGGTGCAATGCTGTGGTTTCTTCTCTGCTCCAAGATCATCATGCCAGTCACTGCTGGGTGGAAGACTGCAGTGCCCTGCTGCTCAGGTGTGCCTGGACTGAGGCAGGAGCCTACCGTGATGCCCTGCATAAAACCACAGGATGTAGCTCCTTCTGTTCGTAGAGGCTGAAGGAGAAGCAGCCTGTTACATGAGTCTCCCACCTTGGGGAGACATGACTGGGAAGAGAAAAAGGTTGGCTTGAGCTGCATAATGACTTCATTTGAACAGCCAGTGTGTAGGACCAAGAACCAGCATCTTTTTAAAGACCTTCCACAAATAATCCCAGACTTCCACAAAATGCTGTTGTCCTCTCTCTGACAAATTGCTACTGCACTTTCTAGCAGTCTCTGGATTAACAAACTGCTAGCAATACAGTGTTCAGGTGCAAGACAACTGAAATCAGTCAAAGTTCTGCTATGTATTTCAACAGAAGAAGATCGAGCCCTATAAAAAATTAATTCTGCAAAGGCAAATCACCACTTAACTTCATCCCAGTACAGGCCAGTGTAGGAAACCGTGCATTTTTATGTTCCTAAGGAAACAGCACAGAGCATCAATTCACAAGACATGCTCACAGGAAAGTATCACCTGTCCTGCACTCGTCTACATGCAGCATGAATATCCTAAAGAAAATGTGAACAGAATAACTTTAAGAATAATAACAACCCTAAGGAGAGATGTACTTGTCTCCTATGTTTTAAGGAATATGTCTATACCGAGTCTGGCAGCCTTCCCACAGTGTAGGCTCTTTTTTTAATTCACATCAAATTTTACTGCATTTGTATGATATGCAATTAATGGGCCATAGAATCATTGAAATTAGAAATGGAAAAGATGCATTAAGTCATCTAGTCCATCCCCTGACAGTGCAGGATTGTTCCCTACAGTGTATTTTTATATTTTCTAATGCTTTGTACAGTCCAGATTTAAATGTCTCCAGAGATGGAGCTTCTACCAATTCATTTAGAGGACTGCTCCATGGTCCTGTAGCTCTCACTCTCTGGAAAATTTTCCTCATAAGGCCATGTATATCTTCCTTTTCTCACTTTTACTTCTTCTGTTTTGGCTATAGTCCCTTTCACCAACTCAAACTCCCCTCCCTCCCTGATATTTATACTTCATGTCATCATGCCTTCTCCTTAAAGATTGCTTACATAAACTATGCACATTTAGTTTTCACACCATTCTTACATGCCCAACCGTTTCCCTTCAGCCCTTCAATCATTTTGTGTTGCTTTCTCTGAACTCCCTCCACATTATCTGCTTCCTTCTGATAAAAAGGCAGCAAAGGCAGGATTCCAGGTGTAATTTTTCCACGTTTGTACAGGAAAATAGTGTTACCCACCTGCCCCACACCATTCAATCACTGTGGCACCTGAGCTGCCATAGGGCCTTGGAAATACTGACGTGAGTTGCTGCCCGCTGGTACTCATATGGTGATGACATGTTATTGAACGGATTGCAAAAGCAAACGTCAGTAAGCTCTCTGTTCCAAATGGCTGATATTAGCAAATGATACATCTAGGTTGTCAAAAAAATAAATGGGGGGAGGGTAAGACAAGCGAGAAGCAATGCCACTGATTTGTTCCACAGTTTTGAGAGGCCTCCAGAGATA